>NC_135227.1:0-15000 GCF_052324685.1 Brachyhypopomus gauderio | reverse complement strand
TGCTTTGACATTGGGGCTTCGAATGCTGGTTTGTCCCGGGGCCCTCGACCACATATCCGAAAACCGCGTGGCTAGGACCGGGGGGCGGGGCTTAAATATGTTGTTCCAGGCCCCCCCACTACTCCCCTATCAAGTCTCAAGCCGATCGGCCAATGGGAACACCTACGTCCGGGCCACGCCCACGTTTGGGGGCGGGGCTTCAATATGTTGTTCCAGGGGCCCCCCACTACCCCCCTATCAAGTTTCAGACCCCTACGACATTCGGTTCTCTTCCTGCGCTCCTACCTCTAATTCCTGAACTTGTACACGCCCACCTGGGGTGGGTAGTGGCCAACCATCCCACTTGCAATCTATTTCAATACCAAGCAAACACATGGAATAAACTGGAAATGGGATGTGGGTGGGGTGTGTCCAAACGTCCCACTTACAATCTATTTGAATAGCATGCCAACACATAGAATAAATTGGAAATGGGATGCCATGCCCGTTTGCCCATTATGCCACGTGTTAGGTCTTAAAACTGACTCTGGATCAGTGTGCGGTATTGGGTGTGGTCCACGAATAGCTCGAGAGCGCCCCTACAGGCGTCCGCGAACCCACTATTGACCGTGGTAATCTGGTCAGTAAAGGTAATCGCATCGTGTCCAATCTGCAATTTAGTTAAAACAGCAACTGGGATCCGCGTTCGGGTTGCGATACCACTTGGCCACTATGGCGCCCACTGGCAATCTATCTGAATGGGAAGTGGGATGTGAAATAGGGGTACTTTACTTACTCTGGAAAGCCTTGAGTACTTCACTGCAATTTAGGTAGTGAAGGTTTTTATTAGTCTATATATCTTTTTCTTTAGTACACTTGTTACACACTTGGAATCTTCTTGTGTATGTGTGTGTTCAAATGTAATCATTAGAGCTTACAGAAATAAACATTTTATTATATATATATAAAATCAATCTCTGTCTTACTCTATCTTGAAAAACATTCCATATAACTGAACATTAGATACGGAATGAGAATTACAGCTCTGGGCATGACTTTATTTACTATAAATGTATGTTAGTGTGATGCTAGATTTCAGCAAATGTTTTGCTTGTTACAATTCACCAAAAATACATCTGTTTTACATGCAAAGTTATTCAAACATCTGTGCATGAAAATACATCTAAAGTACAAACATATTCTGTTTACTCCACCAATATACCTGGTCATGCAAAAGTCTAGGACAGGTCCCACTTATAACATAGACCAAAATCAATTAGTCAGTACCTCATTAAAGGAGTGTTCATCTATCTGCAAAATGTACATTACATACTGCAACATCATACAGCATATATTAAGCTAATACTATGCCATTACTCTTATTAGCTATACAGTACAAAAGTAATTTTGTGAATCATAGCTTTTTCTTTTTTTAAAACAACCATTCAAGACTCTTCATTGAAAAGTAACATTACTCATACCAAACAACATAAAGACTATAGATCCTTGTAATTTATTACATGCACAAGAAACATTCTGCATAGTTACCTCAGGATATGTCAACAGAAAATAACAATCATAGAACAATATATAACTATAGTCACCATGACAACAGTTATCATAAGTGTTAGTATTTCAAAGTGCAAACAGAGCAGAGTTCCTAGGCGTGTTAAACCTGATGTGATTCGCTAAAATCGGTGCTCCTTATTTAAAAGGACTTCTGAGTTTAAGGATTTAGCTTTTTGCTAATTCAAAATGTTAAAAACGTTTGACTTTCTTCCTCTCTCTTTCATTTAAAGTGCAGGCACAGTAAGAAATGCACAAACATCTCCATCTTCAAGTAAAATCCATGTTGGGGTTTATTTTGGTCTGTAGGTCTGGCTGGCAGCTCTCAGGTGATCGGGAGGTTCTTCACAAACTCTCTTAAGCTCTTGCAGATATTGGAAGTTTGGGAAGCAGCACAGTCCAGCAGCGCGGGGCCCATGACTATTAATCCATCCAATGTATACAGTACAACTTTTAGCTTCTATAAAGAAACTTAATACCCTTATGTATGATCTAAGTGCACAATCAAATGATCATATTCTATTCGATGGCTTAGTTTGCACCAGTTAGTGTACATCTGTATTTTTTAACAGAAAATGTTTCTATGTCCTCTGTGAGCTAGCTAACTAGCCTATTCTTTAAGCAGTTTGAAGGGCAGTTTGGATCAGCAGAGTGGATATGGAACACAATAAAAAGAATATATAAGAGGATAAATAACTAAAAATATTGATATAGGCCAGGGCAATATTTTGAAAGAACAATGGAGAAGTAAAAACTGCAACCAAAATCAGTGCTGTGTTAGCTTCTTGTGACTGTTGTTGCTATCTGAAAGCCACAGTTTAAAGCTCACTGCATGCTAACTGACCAGAGTCCTCCAGCGAGAAGGGCGCTCATGCTCCAAATGGGGGTGCAGTTCTGCACCATGCTGTCCAGAGCTTGGGAGGACCAAGACTCAAAAGGGAACCCATCGTCCATTGGGCGGCCCGTTAACACACAAATTACACAAAAACAAATTATACAGATGAATACACAAGTCACAAATAAATCACACAATCAGGCTAAGTATAAGGTAACTAGAATGAAAGTTCTGGGTGTTGATATTGTCAATGTAAATGTCTTGTCATGAACGCCAGGTTTTCATTCCGTGTCGGAGTGATGATACTGGTATTGTAGGCTCCAACTGCAGTGTTACTCCCCAGGTGAACCTCGGAGAAGAAAGATATGTGATGTGGTAAATATGTAACAGATAAGAGGATCTAGACCTCTACAAGACATTTCAGACCTTGACAACACAAGTCAGATGTCGACAACACAACACAGACCCCCATCACAGCACAGAAACTTATAATACAAGAAAACGCAGACCCTTCGAACACAAATCAGACTACTACAACAATTTCAGACCTCTGCAATACGTAAGATATAAATACTATATAATTTATTAATAATCGAAAATTCTTTATACCTGCATATGGATCCTCACTCTCATTCATTGTCCATTTTGTGGACATGTCAGACCTCTACAACACAGCAACTTTCAGACCTTTGCAACAAGACTGAATTGTGTTGTAGATATCTGACCTACATTGCAAAGGTCTCACTTGTTAATGAGAAAAAAACGAACATCTCTCCAAACTTAATGCAAATGGATAAATCTTTTTTACAATAAAATCTGTAGCGAAGTCCATGAATGAACTACGGATTGAGCAGAGAGGGACTGAACATCCAGTAACAAAATATCTCACCATATATACATTTGAAAATACCTTGAGGCTGCTTCTGCCTGTACTGCCAAAGGGCAGAGAAAGGCTCAACTCATTTATTGTAGTTTGCTGTGAAAATCCCTGCCTGTATTGATTGATTCATGGAGTATCAAAACGTCAAACTTCATGTGTGCAACTGGAAAAATATCACAGCAGCTATAAAAAACAAACAAACAAAAAACTATAGAGAATTGGAACGTCAGCAGACACGAAAGACGCAATGCATTATGGGAGTTTAGGACACAGAAGCTACAGTAGCGACTGGTTAACTAAGAGGCTCAATTACTTTAATTCAGTACGAATTACGATGAAATGGTGAATGCTTGCTGTGTTATCAAGTGCCACAATCGCTCTCACGACAGGAGAGGGAAATGTATCGAAAAAGGAGTATGTGTTTTCAGCTACAAAACCTACAAAAAAATGTGTACAATCAATACTACTACTACTACAATAATAATACATATAGTATATAATATATATATACACACAGAGTATATGGAAATGTATAAAATCAATACTACTACTACTACAATAATAATAGTCAAAGTCAAAGTCAAATTTATTTATATAGCGCTTTTCACAACACACGTTGTTACAAAGCAGCTTTACAATCGTATGGGTCCAGAATCCTAATGAGCAAGCCAAAGGCGACAGTGGCGAGGAAAACTCCCTATAAGGTGGGGATTAGGAAGAAACCTCGGGAGGACCAAGACTCAAAAGGGAACCCATCCTCCATTGGGCGGCCCGTTAACAAAAGTCCGTGGCCGCAAAGTGGTTTCAAAGTTCCACAGCAACAGTCAAGGCTCCTGTTCCCCGGCCAAGCAGCCTCAGTCCCCTCGGTGCAGGCGGTGGGCCTCAGGCGGGCCAGCATCAGCACGACCCCTCGTGGCAACGGCTCATCCAACCCCGGCATCAGCACATTCACCGGCAAGCCAGACCATCCCCCAGGTGCCTGTCTCCAATCGTCTTGGGTGGAGGCATGCAAGAAGATAGACAATACAGACTGAGTGGACATGAATTTAAACCACCATTGATTTAAATGTACATAGCTCACGTGCCAGTGATGAGCATGTGGCTCCGGCAGGCTAATCTATAGCAGCATAACTAAAGGGAGGGGTTCAGAGGTGACCACAGGCATGAGGGCTCACTGAGACATTGCTTTCCAGTCAAGTCATTGTCACAAATAGAGTGATGCCATGACACAGCTGGAGGACAGCATCAACATCTCAAATCACCAGAAATCTCAACGTCTGGGGGCCCCCAAGCCCCTACACCTTACAAGGGAAATATTAGCTGAAGGCTTGATTAAATAGGTGAGTCTTAAGTCTAGGTTTAAAGATTGGAACTGTGTCAGAATCTCGTATTGGAGCTGGAAGGCTATTCCATAATACATGGGTCATTCTACAGAAATGTCCGTTTTTCTGTCCCTAGACTTAACAGGGCAGTTGCATTTTAAAATCCCTCAAATTTAGGGATTTATTTACATTTTAAGACAAAACAACATGATATTTGAACAATTATATCTTTTTGAACCACTTATGAGTCAGTTTCTCTTTTCAACCATTTTAGTGTTTTTCCAAGTTCTGTCCTCGTTGTCATGCTGGGAAACTAAGGGCTTTAATTTTTGAATGGAAAACATTTTCTGTTTAAATTGTTGTTGTTGTCATGCTGACCAGTGTCGGCCAGAGGAGCATGGGTTCCCCCCGAGTCTTGGTTCCTCTCAAGGTTTCTTCCTCTAGGGAGTTTTTCCTTGCCACTGTCGCCCTTGGCTTGCTCACTGGAGGCTAGGACTCGGCACTTGTAAAGCTGCTTTGTGACAACAACTGTTGTAAAAAGCGCTATATAAATAAAATTTGACTGATTGATTGATTGATATACTTTATTAACTCAACTGCAGTTATGTGTCCATAAAGGTCCAACATGTCACACAAAATATAAAAAAAACACAATATTGCAAATAAATATAATAAAATACATAATAAATGTGTATGTCCCCTATATTCATGTCACTGGTGTTACTGTATGACAAAAGACTATTATTTTAATATACAAAGCCATGCTGATGACATCACAGGAAGTCATTTTGTTTCCTCTCTGAAGATTATTGAAAACAGACACATTGTAAGTTCAATGTCATTTTTCATTTTTTATAAATTTTATCATCTACCCTAAGATTTCCTTCGAAGCTTCAGTGCAAGTCACTGGTATGCCCTACTTTAATCTTTGGAAAATGAACATAGAATAATAAAAATTGATTAATTTATACATAATTCAGTGAGTAGTTCATGACAGTCAACATGTGGTTTGATTCCCTGTGGCAGCTATTTTGTAAAAAAAAAAACTGTTATGACAGTTGTCACCGGTGTTACTGTCACGATGGGTAACAGTACATGAAATCTTCAAATAAATGTACAAAAAAGGCAAAAAGCCATTTAGGTGTACCTTATGTATGTTCTTATAGCCAATCAGTACAGTAATAATGTAGTATAATTTAAAATCCTAAAAAAAGAAATTTATGTAGGAAAAATGTCCACCTGTCAAAAGTGGACGTTTTTGTAGAATGACCCACATATAGTATATATGTATATACATATATACAGTATATAGAAATGTGTACAATCAATACTTCTACTACTACTATAATAATAATGAAGGGAAACGTTAATTCCCTTTATTTTGTCAAAATACCAGTTTTTTTTCTTCTGTATTTATCTCGTGGCGGTGAGTGATATCACATGCACGGTCCATTTATTCTTGGATGCGTGTCCTAAAACATGGCGGCCACTACCCAGCACGCAATGCGTCGTGACGTAGATTCCCATTCTATATACAGAGCAGTGATCATAGCCAAAACATCCATTCATCTAGATTATTCTATACTATACTTTCACACTCTGCAATCTACAGAGCAAACATTTAGGCAAAAGTCAAAAACGAAATAATAAAATAATAATTGTATCAAGAATAAATGACATAAATTTTGCACAGAAGCAGCTTCTATCTATCCAGCCAGCTAGCTAGTAGCACACATGGTGAACCTAGCTGTGTACGTCCGCTATTATAGTGAGAGATATTGCAAAATAACATCCATTTATCCTTCCATCTTTTATGGTTCTTCATCAAACCCCTCAGGACTTCAAAGCACCTTCATGACTGTTATGTATATGACTACACAGTAGTGGTGAAGTGTACTTACTGGCCATGGTCCTTCACTAGACAGAGACAAATGAAGACATGAGCGTAGTATTAAAACACCTCATAACACTGTTGTCCTCATCGCCTCTACTATGTGCAACCTACCTACACAACTTCTCACTCACAATTCCTTCACAAATGGCAGCAAATTATTAATAGCTGGACACTTACTTATTATAAACGTACCGATTCGCTGACAATATCCTGCGATTCCATCCTTTCCGCTTGTAAAACCTCACGGTAGTGCTGGCTAGGAGCTGCTAACTAGTTAGCACACAAGCTAAAAGCTCACGAGACACTAACCACGCAGAACTGACACACGAGGACCAGCACGCCCCAACCATTCTAATTCAAATATGATTGGTTGATTAAGCTGCCAATCCATAATAAAAGCTCTCAATGTAATAGGTCCTTTCTCTCTTTTACCTAGAAACAACAGTGTGAAATATTCTGATTGGTTGATTTTTTAATTTCACTGCTAATGTTTTTTTTTTTCCAGCAACGAAAAGTGGATTTGAAAGCCGATTTAGAGGAAAAATACAAATTATTGGTGAAGCGTTATTAACATATATTACATATAATAGACAAATCATTTTTTCAAGATTAATGGACCTTCAGAGAAGGCCTTGAAGTCCCTGACGGTTCGCCACTGCTACACACTAGCTAGCTAGTAGGAGATGTGGCTTTAGGAGGTTAAGAGGATGTTTACAGCTCGCCAGCGCGAGGGGCGGTACTTAGTAAGGTCATCGGTCATGTAATGAATTACACCCGAATCACCCAATCACACGAGGATATAAGCTCAACATTCTATTTGCCAATGTCCATGTATTTCTCATGGATACTGTAGCTATGAATACATTTGGAATTTTCAAAAGAATACTGGTAATGGCAACCAAGCTTAAACAAAATATCAGTTTCAATCTTGAGTCAGATATCAACACACAGATTCAAGACTTTTCAACAAGAACATTGACATTTTAACCATCAAAAGCAATGGTAATCTTTCTCATGTTACTTCTCATGTAGATTAACATTTTAAAGTGTAACAGCATAAAATGGATGTTCATTGATGTACAGTGAATTAAGATAAAAACTGTGATGTTTAATGTGTTGTTTCAGAACACTAAGAAGCGTACTTCTACAGCTGTATACGGCCTAGGAAAGAACATATCACCTTCAAAGCGGCTTAGGGATTATTTGGTGGATGGAGTTTCAACATTTACAAGTGAAGGTCCCAAGTCTGAAGCCACAGAGAAAACTCCTCAGATGAAGCCAGACACCTCCTTTAAAACTGAGGTAAATTCAGATGTAGGTGAACAATTGTGATAAATGGTTCTAAAGCCTCAAGCCTGAACTGTAGTAGCAGGTTAGAAATATGCCCTCCATTTTGTGCAAGTAGTGAATGATCGATGAAAATAACTTTTTTATTGTCTTGATTTAGCCTGCAAAGAGGAGGAAGAGAGAGACTGAGATGCTGGAGAGTCTGGGAAAGCCCTCAGAGTTTGTGGAGGAGTGCTATATGAACAACGCTGCTATTCTTCCACACCTCTGTTCACTCCCAACCACTGCTCACTCATCCAACACAGCCATGAGCTCCATCTGTGGCCAGCTGAGCATCATTATTATTATTATTATATTACACTTACTATAATATTTACTATTACTTCTACATTTCTATAATCATTAACTTCATATTTTACAATTAGATATTCTGTATTTGTCATGGTACGCCGGCCCCCTACCAGTCGCCTCCGTCCACAGTGGCAGTTGTTGTTGTTGTGGTGTTTGTCCCTGAGGTGGGCGGAGCCCGCGATCCGTCTCACCTGAAGGTGATCTAATGTATGTTTTGTGTTCTGTGTTTCAGCTCCTGGACTGCAGGGGGTGTGTCCCTGCCTTGTCCCTGCCTTCCTGCCCCTTCATGTTTTGTGTGCTGCCGCTGTGTGCCAGTCGCATCCGTCCACAGCGGCAGTTGTTGTTGTTGTGGTGTTTGTCCCTCAGGTGGGCGGAGCCCGCGATCCGTCTCACCTGAGGGTGATCTAATGTATGTTTTGTGTTCTGTGTTTCAGGTGCTGGACTGCAGGGGGTGTGTCCCTGCCTTCCTGCCCCTTCATGTTTTGTGTGCTGCCGCTGTGTGCCACACACCTAGTGTAGGTGGACACCAAGGTATTTGTAGGACCAAGTGTGAGAGTGTGCTTATGTGTGCGCGTGTGTGTGTGTGTGTGTCTCAGTCATACAACTTCCTAAAGCATTGATGTTATGTGTCCTGCCAAAGGACTTCTCTTTAAACAGAATTATGAAGAGAAGAAATATTGTCTCAACAGAAACATGTCAGAACTGTTCCAAAGAGCAACAGTGATTTACTTATTTATAATTTTTTTCTATCTTATGTAAATGTTTGAAAAATAATTAAAATGGTTTATATAATTGGGATGGGTTCAAGGGTTTATATCAAAATGTTTGTCCTAAAAAAAATTATAAAATGCATATATGAAAGTATAAAATGTTTTTGTTTATTCCAAAATGAATCCCACTGATCATAACTTGTCACTGAAGAGTGTAGGAAGGTTACAAAAACTGGACCTCGACTCCAAGTATGCAATGTAATCGGTTTCTTTTCACAGAATAAAAGTTACTAAACTACTCTTGTATCGCTTAGCGGCTACCGAGACGTGTGAGGTGTTGGGCCTGACATCCTCACACTGTCCACTAGGGGCGCTACTGCCGATATGGACGGTCGTGCCAGCGGGACAGAACGTATGAAATCACATGCAGCCATAGCAGCCAGAGAACGCTGCGTAAACAGCAACCAAAGCGTCTTGTTTGGATTCTAAAGTTAGCTAGCGCTACCTTTAACAATCGTGGATCGACAAAGTTTAATACATACAGCTTTATTTCTTGATTTTATATCTGTGTTTAAATTGTATTTAGTTTGACTGGTTATTAAGACCAGTGTGTGATCGTTTCTTGGTGACCATTTAGGCTTTCAGGGTGAACGCTGAATTATAAAGTTCAGTGTGATGGCGAGCTGCTGCAGCTGGTTGAAGAGGTGGCGTAAGCCTGCAAAGTAAGTCAGTGTATTTTGATTTAACTTTTTAAATTTTTTTTAAACTAATTGTACTTTAACTTTTAATCCGCACGACCACGTAATTGCCGCGTAGATGAGCTTAAATCTGTTTTTCTTAATAGTACTATGTATTTAGACAAAGTATTGTATATACAATGGCATACATGTGTTTGTAAATGTGGTCTGTACATTTCTGTACTGATCTACTATATGAGGTGTGTTGTGGGTTCCACCTCATCAACTCCTTCAACAGTTCTTTAAGGTTTATATACGGTTAACCCTCAGTCATTAAGGTGTTTGAGAACAAATTGTGATGTATTGACATTTATTGCAATATCATTTTAAATCTAGATTACCATCACTAAGTTAGACTTGACAGTGTTTTCGAGAGACCATTTTGTTCTGAAGAAAATCTGTCTGATTACTGAGAACTAATACCAAGTTCAGAGAAAATTCTTCTTATGTAGGCTACACTATAGACATGATATGTGGTATAGTGAGTGTGTCTTTGTCTTTCAATGTTGGAAACATGGCCTCCACCTTGGAAGCAGTTTAAGTTGGTTTGTGAACACTAACAGAGCACCTCTGTTCTTCATAACATCTCTCTGCTTCAGCCCTGTTTGTTGGAGAAATGACCGAAAACACAGTGTGCACACATACTAAACACAAAGCTCCCTCTGTTGGGGGTACAGATTATTTCTTACCTTTCACTAGCTGTGCAGTGAACTTGGTGAACTTTCTTGGCATGGAAAACTTTGAATTTCATAGTAAAGATCTTTCCAAAACTGGTGCACTCTCACTATTGGCCAATGTTCTACTGTTTCCTGGTGTAAGTTGTTTTATGGTGAGAGTGAATTGGGTAAAATATTAGTTAATATTAGTTAAATATTAAATATTAGTTAATCCCAGTTGCAGCTATACCCTAAGAGGTGGAAGACCCAGAGTCTTTCCCTTGATTGAGTATACAGCTCAAACCACAACCCCAACGTAAAGAGTACTCCAAAATCAGTGATAAAGCTTGCTGCCTACTGCTAATTTAGTGTCACCGAATGCTAAACACTAACACTGCCCTCCAACAACCTGGCCACTAATCCTTCAGGACTAAAGTGCAAATCCCCAGCTAATCCCAGAATAGTGTGACAGTCCTGGGCCAGAACATTTCACGGGGCAGTGCCCACACGCAGCCTGAGTCATTGTCTGTGCGTGCTATCGATGGAAGGAGGTAGGGCACAGGCGGACCACTATCAAGAGCCCCGTGCTAGCGTTGTGTTTGTGTGTGCTCACAGGAAGGTGACGTTGTTGATGGTGGGCCTGGACAACGCTGGCAAGACTGCAGCCGTGCGGGGCATTCAGGGAGGTGAGGCTACACTTGGTGTGTGTGAGTGTGTGTGAGTGTGTGTGTGTGAGTGTGTGTGAGTGTGTGTGAGTGTGTGTGTGTGTGTGAGTGTGTGTGAGTGTGTGTACGTGTGAGTGTGTGTGGTATGCCATTCATCCATCACCTTAAACTCCTAATGCCAAGGTGCAGATGCCATAGTGTTTTATACCCACCCTTTCATACAGCATATCGTGATTAATATACTGGTTTGTCATTTGTAGCTGCTATTTCTTGCTTTTATTTACTTATTATTCTCTTCTTTTTCAAAGTCTATCTTTTCTTCAAGTTCAGCTTGCTCCAAGGTTAAAGCTACTGCGGGTCGCTAAGCGCACCGTAGTCTCACAGTAACGCATGTCTCTCCCTCAGAGAACCCAGTCAATGTGGCCCCCACGGTGGGCTTCTCCAAGGTGGACCTGAAACAAGGCAAGTTCCAGGTGACCATCTTCGACCTCGGCGGCGGGACGCGCATCCGCGGCATCTGGGAGAACTACTACTCAGAGTCGCATGGCGTGGTGTTCGTGGTGGACTCCAGCGACATCCAGCGGATCCATGAGACCAGAGCCACCCTGGCCGAGGTCCTCCGACACCCTCGCATCGCCGGCAAGCCCGTGCTAGTGTGAGTGGCACGTCTCTCGTTACGTCTCACGCGTCTCACACGCGTCTCACGCACGTCTCGTTTCCCGTACCTCCTCGCAGCCTTCAGAGCACCCCTGCACTTCAACACCATAGTTCCTACAACGTCACTGTGAGAAGCACAGACCTTAGATCATCCACGTGACATCTCCTGTCATAGATGTTTCTCCAACGTGATATTGTGGTAACAGACATCACGAGACACAACATCGCAGACGGCAGACACCATGAGGATGTATTGGTTGTCCAGTGTTGTTTGTGTTTTGTCCGTGTTAGGCACATACACGCACACACACACACACACACCTCTTCAGTGCTCTGAAGTGCAGACCTTGAGTCATGTGTTTGTGACAGCTTTCACTTGGTGGCGTACACATACAGCTCGCTCTAACCCTCCTCCCCCTCCCCTTAGACTGGCCAATAAGCAGGACCGGGACGGAGCATTGCTTGAAGGCGAAATCATTGAGAGCCTGTCATTGGAGAAGCTGGTCAATGAGCATAAATGTCGCTGTCAGCTTGTGAGTATTTATTCAGTGAGCATCCTCACAGCAGTGAGAAACTTGGCAGCCTACAAGGTTTTCCTGTGGGGTGGGGGGGTTGCTAGCTTACTGCAGACTTTGGCAGCACTTTGCTAGCTAACAGCAAGGCTGCCATTTGATGAGTGAAATCCAGCTGTAGAAAACAAGCCAACGAGACGAGGCTGAACTTGTGCTGACCTCACCAGGAGCCGTGCTCGGCGGTGTTGGGCTACGGCCGGACGGTGGACAAGTCCATCAGGAGAGGCCTGAAATGGCTCCTGAGCAACATCGCCGAGGACTACGAGGCGATCGCCGAGCGCGTGCGGAGGGACACGGCCAAGCAGCGGGCCTGGGAGGAGCAAGACAGGAAGGAGCGAGCGGAACGAGTGAGGAAAATACGGGAGGAGAGGTCAGGAAACCGTGTGTGAGAGAGAGACAGTACTGTTTTGGTTCTGGTGAAATATATATTTTGAAGGGTTTACTCTTCCTGTAGGGACAGGAAAGAGCGTGAGGAGGCGGAGCAGGAAGAGAGGCGAGTGGAGGAGAAGAAGGAGGTGGAGGAGGGTGCCAACATGCCCAACCCGTTCCAGCCAATATACAATGTTGTTCATGAGGCAGGTTTCCCTCCCAGCCAATGAGGTGTTTAATGTGCCTCAATGTTCCTCTTAATCAGACCGCTGTTCAAACTTCAGTTAATTTAGTAAATTATTTCAGGAGGACA
Organism: Brachyhypopomus gauderio; assembly: GCF_052324685.1. Classification (NCBI taxonomy): domain Eukaryota; kingdom Metazoa; phylum Chordata; class Actinopteri; order Gymnotiformes; family Hypopomidae; genus Brachyhypopomus; species Brachyhypopomus gauderio. The sequence goes on along the minus strand of NC_135227.1, from coordinate 2,207 downwards.
ATAAGGAGACGGGAAAGGGAGAGGACGCCCTGCAGGGCGGCGCTCTGAATTGCAGGAGCAAACCGAAGGAGGATGTTGAGAGCACCAAATCAGGTCAGAATGTTTCATATGATCCAAATAAAATGTATTAAGTTGTTTTAAAGTGATTACTCTTTTTGCTGTTGTGGAAGGGTGTCTGTTGGGTGTGGGATTACTTATCTCCTTCATCTTGGTAGTACCAGTATCCTAGGCCCACGCCCTAGTCCCCTAGGCCCACCCTCTAGTCCCCTACGCCCACGCTCTAGTCCCCTAGGCCCACACTCTAGTCCCCTAGGCCCACACTCTAGTCCCCTAGGCCCACGCTCTAGTCTGTTCTGATCTGCAATACATCCCTCAGCATTTTCCCCTCTTAACACACCTGACTCACCTCAGCGAACACTTGATTCGCTGATTAAATTAATCACTAATGTTAAAACATGTCGCGCACTAAGTTATACAGAGCTGCGGGCTTCTACCAGTAGAACTTGATAGCCTTGCTTTAGATAATTAACCTGAATTAACACTTAAAATGACAGCTTTAATAAAAACTACAATTGCTATTTAATTAGGGTCAACAGTCAGCAGAACTGAGACACCCTGGGAAACAGATCGTTGGCTGCCTAATCTAGGCTGCTAAAAGGCTTTATCTCCTCCTCAGGGCCAGCAGACCAAGCCCAAAAGAAGAGCAGGAAACTGCGTCTGAGGTGGAGAAACAACAGGGTTGAACCTCTGAGGGTTGAGGACTCCACCTAGAGCCCCACTCCACCACCTTCACCAGGTGAGAGTTCTAGCCAAACTTACTTAAGCAGCACTGAAACACGTGACACTCACTGGACTTCACTGTTTTTTTGTTTTACACAATGTGTAATTTATTTTTTGTAGCATTTATAATTCCAATTGTGCTTGTAGAAAACAATATGTTACCTTATAACTACGGTGAAACCAACATGGAAGTCTACTCCAAAGAATCCCTAATCTGACCTCAGATTTTCAATAACATGCCTTTTGTGTTTTGGTGGAGTTTTTACAAAAGCGTCATTTTACTTCTGTTTGTAATTGGATGGGCAACTCCCAAAGTTTCTAGACTTCCTAAACTTGAGCCGCTTGGAGATACACGGCACTCTGGCACTCTGGTAACTGTTCAAACCCCCCCCAAAAGCGCGTCCTCCTGCATGAGCCACTAACACCTTTTTTCCCCCCTCCCAGTTTTATGTTGTGACCAGGTCTCCTTGCACTCGCCCCGTCACTAACGACCCCCTCGCCGTCTCTCCCATACGATCAGTGCTGAACCAACAAGCGTACTTACTGTTCTACATCCGGTAAGTTCAACCTAATGTTTAAACCAGCTCCAGATTTTTGAATAGTGGAATATTTAGAAAGGCATTTTATACACTTTTATTCCCCCCCCAATCCATCATGTTTAGGTCAACAGATCTTAAACGGAGACTGTAACTCTGTGACCCATGGTCCCGGTCATTGCTCCCCTCGCCCGGTCACCACGGCCAAGGTGAACGGGCCTCAGTTCACCTCCACCTCCTTCATCGGTTCACAGCTTCCTCCTCACATGGGGAAGGTATCACCACACCACTGCACCATGCCAGGAAATCTGACTGGGAACTGGTTGTTATTGTTCACTAGTATAATTGAGAGGGCTGTGTTTTGTTTGTTTACACTGTTAAACTCTTACTTTCTGTTCCTGATATTCAGATTTCCCATAACTGACCGCTGTTCACTTTGCAGAATAACTCTCCCGTGAAGGCTCAAAGCCTGGCAGCAGCAACAGCAGCAGCGTCCCGAAGACGGGCCCTGGATCGGGCCGGGGAAAGACAGCGCGGCCGAGCCAGAGCCAGCCCAGCTCCTGCAGTTCTTCGGCAGTTGAAGTGGACATCGGTGGAGAACCCATGCCACGACAGCCTAAGAAGAAAAGGCCAAGACACTAACATCATTATTATTATTATTATATTACACTTACTATAATATTTACTATTACGTCTACATTTCTATAATCATTAACTTCATATTTTACAATTAGATATTCTGTATTTGTCACGGTACGCCGGCCCCCTACCGGTCGCCTCCGTCCACAGTGGCAGTTGTCGTTGTTGTTGTGGTGTTTGTCCCTGAGGTGGGCGGAGCCCGCGATCCGTCTCACCTGAGGGTGAGCTAATGTATGTTTTGTGTTCTGTGTT
>NC_135226.1:23197481-23279981 GCF_052324685.1 Brachyhypopomus gauderio | reverse complement strand
CCCTAACCCTAACCCTAACCCTAACCCTAACCCTAACCCTAACCCTAACCCTAACCCTAACCCTAACCCTAACCCTAACCCTAACCCTAACCCTAACCCTAACCCTAACCCTAACCCTAACCCTAACCCTAACCCTAACCCTAACCCTAACCCTAACCCTAACCCTAACCCTAACCCTAACCCTAACCCTAACCCTAACCCTAACCCTAACCCTAACCCTAACCCTAACCCTAACCCTAACCCTAACCCTAACCCTAACCCTAACCCTAACCCTAACCCTAACCCTAACCCTAACCCTAACCCTAACCCTAACCCTAACCCTAACCCTAACCCTAACCCTAACCCTAACCCTAACCCTAACCCTAACCCTAACCCTAACCCTAACCCTAACCCTAACCCTAACCCTAACCCTAACCCTAACCCTAACCCTAACCCTAACCCTAACCCTAACCCTAACCCTAACCCTAACCCTAACCCTAACCCTAACCCTAACCCTAACCCTAACCCTAACCCTAACCCTAACCCTAACCCTAACCCTAACCCTAACCCTAACCCTAACCCTAACCCTAACCCTAACCCTAACCCTAACCCTAACCCTAACCCTAACCCTAACCCTAACCCTAACCCTAACCCTAACCCTAACCCTAACCCTAACCCTAACCCTAACCCTAACCCTAACCCTAACCCTAACCCTAACCCTAACCCTAACCCTAACCCTAACCCTAACCCTAACCCTAACCCTAACCCTAACCCTAACCCTAACCCTAACCCTAACCCTAACCCTAACCCTAACCCTAACCCTAACCCTAACCCTAACCCTAACCCTAACCCTAACCCTAACCCTAACCCTAACCCTAACCCTAACCCTAACCCTAACCCTAACCCTAACCCTAACCCTAACCCTAACCCTAACCCTAACCCTAACCCTAACCCTAACCCTAACCCTAACCCTAACCCTAACCCTAACCCTAACCCTAACCCTAACCCTAACCCTAACCCTAACCCTAACCCTAACCCTAACCCTAACCCTAACCCTAACCCTAACCCTAACCCTAACCCTAACCCTAACCCTAACCCTAACCCTAACCCTAACCCTAACCCTAACCCTAACCCTAACCCTAACCCTAACCCTAACCCTAACCCTAACCCTAACCCTAACCCTAACCCTAACCCTAACCCTAACCCTAACCCTAACCCTAACCCTAACCCTAACCCTAACCCTAACCCTAACCCTAACCCTAACCCTAACCCTAACCCTAACCCTAACCCTAACCCTAACCCTAACCCTAACCCTAACCCTAACCCTAACCCTAACCCTAACCCTAACCCTAACCCTAACCCTAACCCTAACCCTAACCCTAACCCTAACCCTAACCCTAACCCTAACCCTAACCCTAACCCTAACCCTAACCCTAACCCTAACCCTAACCCTAACCCTAACCCTAACCCTAACCCTAACCCTAACCCTAACCCTAACCCTAACCCTAACCCTAACCCTAACCCTAACCCTAACCCTAACCCTAACCCTAACCCTAACCCTAACCCTAACCCTAACCCTAACCCTAACCCTAACCCTAACCCTAACCCTAACCCTAACCCTAACCCTAACCCTAACCCTAACCCTAACCCTAACCCTAACCCTAACCCTAACCCTAACCCTAACCCTAACCCTAACCCTAACCCTAACCCTAACCCTAACCCTAACCCTAACCCTAACCCTAACCCTAACCCTAACCCTAACCCTAACCCTAACCCTAACCCTAACCCTAACCCTAACCCTAACCCTAACCCTAACCCTAACCCTAACCCTAACCCTAACCCTAACCCTAACCCTAACCCTAACCCTAACCCTAACCCTAACCCTAACCCTAACCCTAACCCTAACCCTAACCCTAACCCTAACCCTAACCCTAACCCTAACCCTAACCCTAACCCTAACCCTAACCCTAACCCTAACCCTAACCCTAACCCTAACCCTAACCCTAACCCTAACCCTAACCCTAACCCTAACCCTAACCCTAACCCTAACCCTAACCCTAACCCTAACCCTAACCCTAACCCTAACCCTAACCCTAACCCTAACCCTAACCCTAACCCTAACCCTAACCCTAACCCTAACCCTAACCCTAACCCTAACCCTAACCCTAACCCTAACCCTAACCCTAACCCTAACCCTAACCCTAACCCTAACCCTAACCCTAACCCTAACCCTAACCCTAACCCTAACCCTAACCCTAACCCTAACCCTAACCCTAACCCTAACCCTAACCCTAACCCTAACCCTAACCCTAACCCTAACCCTAACCCTAACCCTAACCCTAACCCTAACCCTAACCCTAACCCTAACCCTAACCCTAACCCTAACCCTAACCCTAACCCTAACCCTAACCCTAACCCTAACCCTAACCCTAACCCTAACCCTAACCCTAACCCTAACCCTAACCCTAACCCTAACCCTAACCCTAACCCTAACCCTAACCCTAACCCTAACCCTAACCCTAACCCTAACCCTAACCCTAACCCTAACCCTAACCCTAACCCTAACCCTAACCCTAACCCTAACCCTAACCCTAACCCTAACCCTAACCCTAACCCTAACCCTAACCCTAACCCTAACCCTAACCCTAACCCTAACCCTAACCCTAACCCTAACCCTAACCCTAACCCTAACCCTAACCCTAACCCTAACCCTAACCCTAACCCTAACCCTAACCCTAACCCTAACCCTAACCCTAACCCTAACCCTAACCCTAACCCTAACCCTAACCCTAACCCTAACCCTAACCCTAACCCTAACCCTAACCCTAACCCTAACCCTAACCCTAACCCTAACCCTAACCCTAACCCTAACCCTAACCCTAACCCTAACCCTAACCCTAACCCTAACCCTAACCCTAACCCTAACCCTAACCCTAACCCTAACCCTAACCCTAACCCTAACCCTAACCCTAACCCTAACCCTAACCCTAACCCTAACCCTAACCCTAACCCTAACCCTAACCCTAACCCTAACCCTAACCCTAACCCTAACCCTAACCCTAACCCTAACCCTAACCCTAACCCTAACCCTAACCCTAACCCTAACCCTAACCCTAACCCTAACCCTAACCCTAACCCTAACCCTAACCCTAACCCTAACCCTAACCCTAACCCTAACCCTAACCCTAACCCTAACCCTAACCCTAACCCTAACCCTAACCCTAACCCTAACCCTAACCCTAACCCTAACCCTAACCCTAACCCTAACCCTAACCCTAACCCTAACCCTAACCCTAACCCTAACCCTAACCCTAACCCTAACCCTAACCCTAACCCTAACCCTAACCCTAACCCTAACCCTAACCCTAACCCTAACCCTAACCCTAACCCTAACCCTAACCCTAACCCTAACCCTAACCCTAACCCTAACCCTAACCCTAACCCTAACCCTAACCCTAACCCTAACCCTAACCCTAACCCTAACCCTAACCCTAACCCTAACCCTAACCCTAACCCTAACCCTAACCCTAACCCTAACCCTAACCCTAACCCTAACCCTAACCCTAACCCTAACCCTAACCCTAACCCTAACCCTAACCCTAACCCTAACCCTAACCCTAACCCTAACCCTAACCCTAACCCTAACCCTAACCCTAACCCTAACCCTAACCCTAACCCTAACCCTAACCCTAACCCTAACCCTAACCCTAACCCTAACCCTAACCCTAACCCTAACCCTAACCCTAACCCTAACCCTAACCCTAACCCTAACCCTAACCCTAACCCTAACCCTAACCCTAACCCTAACCCTAACCCTAACCCTAACCCTAACCCTAACCCTAACCCTAACCCTAACCCTAACCCTAACCCTAACCCTAACCCTAACCCTAACCCTAACCCTAACCCTAACCCTAACCCTAACCCTAACCCTAACCCTAACCCTAACCCTAACCCTAACCCTAACCCTAACCCTAACCCTAACCCTAACCCTAACCCTAACCCTAACCCTAACCCTAACCCTAACCCTAACCCTAACCCTAACCCTAACCCTAACCCTAACCCTAACCCTAACCCTAACCCTAACCCTAACCCTAACCCTAACCCTAACCCTAACCCTAACCCTAACCCTAACCCTAACCCTAACCCTAACCCTAACCCTAACCCTAACCCTAACCCTAACCCTAACCCTAACCCTAACCCTAACCCTAACCCTAACCCTAACCCTAACCCTAACCCTAACCCTAACCCTAACCCTAACCCTAACCCTAACCCTAACCCTAACCCTAACCCTAACCCTAACCCTAACCCTAACCCTAACCCTAACCCTAACCCTAACCCTAACCCTAACCCTAACCCTAACCCTAACCCTAACCCTAACCCTAACCCTAACCCTAACCCTAACCCTAACCCTAACCCTAACCCTAACCCTAACCCTAACCCTAACCCTAACCCTAACCCTAACCCTAACCCTAACCCTAACCCTAACCCTAACCCTAACCCTAACCCTAACCCTAACCCTAACCCTAACCCTAACCCTAACCCTAACCCTAACCCTAACCCTAACCCTAACCCTAACCCTAACCCTAACCCTAACCCTAACCCTAACCCTAACCCTAACCCTAACCCTAACCCTAACCCTAACCCTAACCCTAACCCTAACCCTAACCCTAACCCTAACCCTAACCCTAACCCTAACCCTAACCCTAACCCTAACCCTAACCCTAACCCTAACCCTAACCCTAACCCTAACCCTAACCCTAACCCTAACCCTAACCCTAACCCTAACCCTAACCCTAACCCTAAACCCTCAAAGACCCAAAAGGAATTTGAACAATTCATTACTCACCTGAACCAGATCGATCCCTCCATCAGAGTCAAATACACCCTGCACAATACAGAGGTCAATTTCTTGGACACAGTGACCTATAAAGGGGAGAATTTTTTAAAAACACATAAACTCAGTGTCAGAGTATATTTTAAGGATACAGATACACATGCTCTGCTTTTTAAGTCAAGCTATCACCCTAAACATACTTTTAAGGGAATTGTAAAATCGCAGCTTTTAAGATTCTACAAAATCTGCACAGAACCAGAGGATTTCTGGAAAGCTAAAAAAACCCTCTTTAAAGCACTTGGAGGACGGGGTTACTCCCGGTCCTTTTTAAGGGGCTGTCTTGACAACTTTTTAAGGAGAAAGGAGGAGGATAATAAACAAATAATCCCACTAATCACAACCTTTTCTAAGGGAAGTGTGATTTTAAACAAAAGAATCAAAGAGAATTTTAACACCTTTATGACAAAGGAGAAGGTTTTAGAGAACCATAAGGTTATTTTAGCTTACCGGAAAAATAGGAATTTAAAGGATTATTTAGTTCGAAGTAAATTACCACAGAGATGGGACCGATTGAACAAGAGTTCAACATTTACGGAATATGAACCTAAACGCTGGATATTTAATCCACGCACAAGAAACCTATTCACTGTCTGGCCCCCTTTACAACACAGCATCTCGAATTGTGTGTATTTAATTTATTGTCTTAAATGTAATATGCAATACGTAGGGGAGACCAAAAACAATCTAGCCACTAGAATGTGGCAACATAGATATAATATAACAAATAAAAAGGAAACACATACCTGGATTGTCCAGCACTTTATAAAACATGGAATACACTCCATGAGAGTAATGGGGTTACAATATAACCCAACTTGGTCTCATGGAACCAGACTGAAAAAGGAAAAAGAATGGATAGATAAAATAGGATCAGTGTATCCATGGGGACTGAATGAACAGCCCAGAACAATATAATATCTAGAAAAAAGAATGAAGGGAGACAGTAGTAGTGGATGTTCTGCGGTAGGCCAGTGCCTAACGGGTGCCCCAAATTTTGTTTGGGACCCCGGACATTGGGGACTCACTAGGATTTAATCCCAAACCTGAACCTAACCGTTTCCTACTCTCAAGCCCTGAACCTAACCACTTCCCTTTCCTGACCCTAACCTTAACCATTTCCATACCCTAACCCTAAACCCAACCAATCCCCCTTCCTCCAACCCCTAATCCAAAAAATCCGGAACCTTTTCCCTTCCCCTTAACCCTAACCATCTCCCCTTCCTATCCCTAACCCTAACCAATTCCCTACCCGACACCTAAACCTAACCAATTCCCCTTCCTGAACCTTAACCCTAACCGTCTCCTTTTCACATCCCTAACCCCAACCAATCCCTACCCCTAACCTCACCCCCTCCCAAATCCCAACCCTAGCCCTTCTCCTCTCCTATCCCTAACCTTAACCATTTCCCCTTCCTGAACCCTTACCCTAACCGTCTCTCCTATCTATCCCTAACCCCAACCATGTCCCCACCCTAACCCCAACCTAATTATTCCCCCTTTTTTTCATTACTCTTAATCCCAATCTCAACCCCATTGGGATGTATGATTTACTAAATTATTTATTTATTTATTTACATTATTATTTAAGATTAAATTAGGATTTTTCTCACACTTGGTTTGTTCACTTGGAGGACTTAATTGACCTAATATTATATGATTTCACTTTGTGTATTTGTGTTTTTGAGTGGTGTTTGGGTTTTGATTTGTATTTTGGCACTTATTTTTTACCTATTTATTCTTTTATTTATTTATTTATTTTCAATCCTTAGCACTTAATCCTGATTTCTGACCCCATGCTAACCCAAAACCCCCAATTTTACCCTAAACCCAACCCCAATTTTTAAACCTAACCTTAAATCCAACCCCAACCCAAAACCTAACCCTAATCCTAAACCTAACCCCAACCCTAATCCTAACCCCAACCACTAACCCTAACCCTAACCCTAACCCTAACCCTAACCCTAACCTTAACCCTAACCCTAACCCTAACCCTAACCCTAACCCTAACCCTAGCCCTAACCCTAACCCTAACCCTAACCCTAACCCTAACCCGAAAGCCAAGTGGATTTTTCACGGAATTTTCACACCACTAACCCTAACCCTATCGCATCCCACTTCCAATTTATCTGATAGATGGTTCGTGGACACAGATCCCTTTTCCCAGTCCACTCAAAAATATTTTTCAGGAATATTTTTTTCTGATTTTTTCACAAGGCTCTGGAAGGGCCTAGACACGCGGTTTTCGGATATGTGGTCAAGGGCCCCGGGACAAACCAGCATTTGAAGCCCCGACTTCGAAGCTCCTCCCTAAACTCTGGCCGCATCCCAATCCCAATCTATTTCCATTCATTTTTCGTGGACACATGGAAAAAGCAATTACCTGTTGGCATGCTTAAATAGATGGCAAGTGGGATGGTTAGACATACAATAGATTGCAATTGGGACGTTGGCCACTACCCACCCCAGGTGGGCGTGTACAAAGTTCAGAATTAGAGTTAAGAGCACAGGAAGAAAACCGAAAATCGTAGGGGCCCAAAACTTGATAGGGGAGTAGTGTGGAGCCCCAAAAACAACATATTTAAGCCCCGCCCCCAAAAGTAGGCGTGGCCGGAAGTAGGTGTTCCCATGGGCCAAGCGGCTCGAAACTTTGCAGGGAAGTTCTGTTAGGGACCATAAACAACATACTAAAACAGGAACAGGAAGTGACTTTCCCGAGGTCGTAGGGTCATGAAATTTCATAGGGGATGTCTGGGAGGGCTCTGGAATAACATACTGTAAGCACAAGTCCAAAAGCCAAGCGGAATTTTCACACCCCTATCCCTAACCCTATCGCATCCCACTTCCAATTTATCTGATAGATGGTTCGTGGACACAGATCCCTTTTCCCAGTCCATTCAAAAATATTTTTCAGGAATATTTTTTTCTGATTTTTTCACAAGGCTCTGGAAAGGCCTAGACACGAGGTTTTCGGATATGTAGTCGAGGGCCCCGGGACGAACCAGCATTTGAAACCCCGACTTCGAAGCTCCTCCCTAAACCCTGCATGTAACTGCACGTGCTTCTAATGTTATTTCTGTGCCCTCACACATCCCACATATGAAATTTCATGACCCTACATGCTTCAGAAGCCTCACCGCAACCATAAACCACAAAAAGCACGTCACATATGCACTCTGCCATTTTGTAAATTTCAGACATGTGGTGCCAGTGCGGCCAAACGGTTGGACGTCGCCACACGCCATTAAACAAGCTTTATGTGGACACCCCACTGATGAACCAAACCAAAGCACAGACCCCTAGGTCACACGGTTTGGACGTGGCAAGCGTTTGGCCTTCTCCATTCATTTTAATAGCAACACAGACAATTTTGGCCCCTGAGGGTCTTGTACTGCACGCAGCTAAACGTGCTTATAGAATATCCTTTTGCAGAACTAGGACACAGACACGAAGGTTTCAATTGCCACGTTTTACTTAATGTTGAACAATAGACAAACAGATAAACTTCTTATAAGTGGACTGAGGACCGTGCCAAAGGAAAGAAACAAATATAAAACCACTAACCTACCTGACCAAACCTAACCTCAATAACATACATACATGGCACGTGCCCCTAAACTAGTGTGTTAACAAAGGGTTCCCCTATGTGAATGTAATGTAAGGGCCCAACTAAACTGTCCACTTATAAGAAAATACAAACCAAAAACATCACATACAAACACCAACCAAACAAACAATAAAGTGTCTCAGTCTATTTGCCGTCAACATGCCCATCTCTATACTCGTCACGCACTACTAGAATCACGTCTCTTGGCGCGTCCATAAAACGACAGTTGATCATAGTCTACGCGTCGTGCTACAATCAAAAGGATTTCACAACTCACAACGCACTTAGTCAAGATCAATCAAGGAAACTCTTAACGCGCGCTACGATTTCTCACAACTCATAACGCGCTGGATGGAAACCTGGCAAGTAAACACTCTTAGGGCGATTTACAATAAAATGTTCTCACGACTCATAACGCACATGGTCACAAGCTCTCTACGAGGCTCTGCGAGTCTGTCTGCAAATCTCAAAGCCTCTCTGCAAGTCTAGCCTCAAGTCTGTCTGCAAGTCTGTCTGCAAGTCTCAATTTTAAGACCCATACCACGCCCCGTTAGAGAGCCTAGACACACAACCATTGGCCGGTGCCAAACGAGACGCAGCAGTAAGCAGTCCGAATTAACAAGTCTGACTTGATAACGCAGATGCCCGTAACAGCCCCACCCCCGATGAACACTCTGTGAGCACGGCCCCCTAGGTCACACGGTTTGGGTGTGGCAAGCGTTTTGGCCTTCTCCATTGACTTTAATGTAAAAAACACTCTAAAGGGGTCCTTGGGGGCCTCAAACTGCACTTAGCGGCACGCACTTATGGCCTGTGCATCCACCCCACTCCCCAAAGAACATACTGTAAGCACGGACCCCTAGGTTATACGGTTTGGGCGTGGATAAGTTTTGAAGGTGTTTTTTTTCTAACACAGAGCGGTCACAAGCATACATTTGGGGACACTGAGGGGCCAAAATTTGACGTAGAGGTCCAAAAATTGGTCGAGGTCATGTCTGTGAAGGCCCAATGGAGTATCCTGAGTTGCAAGTCCGTAGCTCGAAGCGTTGGCGTATGGCAGCCATTAATCTTTTGCGCTGTAGTCGTAGGCCTAAAGGTCAAACACAAATGTTCATACATTTGGGAACGCTGAGGGGCCAAAATTTGACGTAGAGGTCCCAAAATCGATCCAGGTCGTCTCTGTGATGGCCCAATGGAGGATCCCGAGTTGCAAGTCCATAGCTCGAAGCCTTGGGGTTTGGCAGCCAATAAGATATTGTGCTGTAGTTGTAGGCCTAAAGCAGGGGTGGGCAATTAATTTTTACAAGGGGCCACATGAGAAACCTGAATTGTGTCAGAGGGCCAGACAAACAATAATGACGTCATCACAGTGGCTCCGCCCATCTCACGCAAACTTCCGCGAACTGAGGAGGCACTTATACTTGCCGCGTCACATTCTGTGCAGTGTTCTCCGAAACGATGTGTGTTGGTATAAAGCAGGTATCACCAAATGGCGGACCGCGGTTCGGATCCGGACCCGAACGCCGTCCTGTCCGGACCCAAATGCCAAAAAAAATTTAACGGGAGACTATATTTTAAACCGGAGAATTTATTTTCAGACGAGTGTTACGTTCACCACCCATTTGAGTGTATCGTTCGCCCGCCCCCCCCCCCGCTCGACAACTTTCGTTTGCCACCCCCCCCCCCCCCCCCAACAACTTTCGTTCGCCACCGCGGACCCGGACCTAAGGTAAGGTAAAGAAACACCCCTCAAAAACAGGGGAAGGAACATTTACCTGACCAATTTTAACACTAGAACTACCAAGCCGCCTGCTTTCGACAGTACCCCACTAGAACTACCAAGCCGCCTGCTTTCGACAGTGTCCCAACTAGACTCTTGGTCTCTTGGCAGGTGTGATAAGCCCCTCTCACCTCCAGTGTTATGTAAATGAGGTGTGTGTCAGCTGTGGGTGGTTGCTGTTGACACACCTTTCAATACACACCTTTGGCTGCCTCATGAGACTGCAACCTCTCTTGGCAGAAGTCTGCTCAACTCAGGACCATGTTTGAGATTTGATTTGTGGAAGGTTGAAATAATGTGAAATTGACACAAACATAATATTTGAATTATAGTGGCATATTGATTATTCAAAATGGCTCTGATTTTTTAACCTTATTTTAAGTAGTTAAAACTGTCAATAGATATAGGTAAAGATATTTTTACATAAATTTATACAAAAAACCCTCAGCTACTTGAAATAGAATAATATTCTTGAGCAATTTTAACTTATCAAGATGGTACTTTTTGCAGTGTGTCTCTCTCAAAAACACAACAGCCATAACTGGCAAACAAAAATAGAAAATTTACTTTTCTCTCCCTACTCTCTTTTTTTGGCCTACCTCCACCCCCCCACACCTTCTTTGGAGGACAACTTTATTTTTATGTAAGGATCAGAAAACAATTCTGTACCACCACCATCACCACACAGAGAGTAGCCTGTTCAGCCATACCAGTGTTATGAAAATGAGGCCATTACATTGATTCTAAATGTAGGAGTACTGTTTGTGTGTTTGTATGGGGAAGGGTGGAGGTGGGAATATGCAGGTCCAGAAGAAATGGTCCTCTGGAACAAGGTGAAGGTGAATTGGTGAAGCCACCCCCCACCCCCAAAAAAGTCAACATTGCCAGAAATTTATATTCAAGTTAGCTTTATTGGTATATAGGTGTATATATAAATACACCTATGAATATTCTGCACACACCTGGCACTGCCACATCATCTCCTTTCTGCACTTGCCACATGTGAACCTATCACAAGACACACAACGATTAGTGGCACGGTTACTTTTGCAACAACACTTGACCTGGCACAATGCCCTTTTCCCTGTGTCAGGTTGGGGTGGTTGCTGCTGCTGAGCCTTTTCTTTGGCCACCTCCTTGGCTGCCACATGAGCCTGTGCAAGCTCTTCTGTAAGATTCACCAAGAACTCCGACCGTCTCTCCGTTACCCCAGTGCATGCTTGAAAAAGCACATAGGCATTCAGTGCTGCAATGTCAATCATATTATAAAACACAGCGACTGGCCAACGCCGTGTTCCGCAACACACTGTGTACTTTCGTACCATCTGGTCCATTATATCCACACCACATTTTAGGGAGTTGTAGTCAGTGATTGTGTTTGGCTTTTTTTGTGTGTGTTCCCAGTCTCCACCGTACTGTGCATGGTACTGAGAATGCAGACAGTCTTTCTACGTTTGGGTGCGTAAACGGTTGAAAACACCTGTGTGCTGAATTCCTCACGGACCAAAGTCTTTTTGGCAGAGTCTGGAAGCTCATGACGAATCCTGTTTACTGTGCCAAGGAGGGTGGTCTTCCGGCCCAGCAATCGTTTTGCTAGTGACAGTGAGGTGAAAAAATTGTCTGTGGTAACAGTTCTTCCTTTGTCCATAAATGGTTCCATGAGCTTCATCACCTCATTTTCTGACAGTCTTTCCCCTGTGGGACGACTGGAGTCTTTACCAAGGTATGGGATGAGGTTGGATACGTACTTGATTTTCAGGTCACATGCCACCCAGAACTTTATCCCAAACTTGTCTGGTTTTGTGGCTATATACTGAAGAAAACAGCAACGGGTCTTGGATGGGAAAAGTTACTCATCTATGGTGATATGCCTTCCTGGGTGGTACGAAGTGATGCAGTTGCCAACGAAAGATTTCCAAATATTAGAAATTGCAGCAAACCGGTCAGTTGCAGCTCGTTCATGGCGTGTGTCCTTGTCGTCAAAGCGTAGGTGCCGCATGATGTCCTGAAAGCGGTTTCGCTACATTATCTTCATGATAATTCAAAGATTATTATTATTTATATTATAAAAAGGGAAGGGCAGAAAAAAACAGCTCAAATGACCACTGCAATGGTTCACCAACTGCTGCTACATTGGGCATCCATATTCACCCAAACACATATACACACACACACACCCTCACACACATACACCCACAAACCTTATTTTCAGTAGTTTTTAGCACATGCATGTATGTATGAAAGGTGCTATAGAAATAAAGATTATTTATATTATAAAAAGGGAAGGGCAGAAAAAACACAGCTCAAATGACCACTGCAATGGTTCACCAACTGCTGCTACATTGGACATCCATATTCATCCAAACACAAAGACAATCTCCCTCAATCTCCCCAAGGGGAGGCCAGAGTTTTTTCTTCTCTATCTGAGTCAGTGAACACATCCAGCAGAACAATGAACTGATGGTTCACACCATCACCCCCCCCCCCTCCACCCACTCCCCGTCTACCTATAATGGCTGCATGTGCATAACAAAGGGTGGCCTAATGGGATGCAAATGTCCCCAGAACTGCCCCCTGGTGGAGGCCAGGTAGAAAAGTTTGGAATTAAAATGGTGGTAGTCCTAGTGTTAATGTTGCTTTTTGTTTCAGATTTGAAAAGTGCTGGAATTTAGGCTAAATACTTGAAAATGTTTGAAATTGTAACTACTTCGTTTCACAACAAATAGCCATCTGAATGAACAGTTTTCTTGTATTACGTTAACAAATACGAGCCTCTTGTAATTCTAGGACGAAACATGAGAGAACGTGAAGAGGGCGTTTTGAAAATAAACCACCATTAAATAATGTGATGAAAAAGCGAATTATTTCGGATCATTTTGAATATATGTATAAATATTTAACTTAATTAAGTTTAACGTGCTGGGAAATATTGAAATGGACCTTGAAAGTTACGTATATAATAATAATAATAGAATTTTTATTTAAGCGCCTTTCAAGACACACAAGGACACTTTACAAGGGAATAAGCAACAAGAGTTTATATAAAACTAAAAATGATTAGAATAAATCACCAACAATTTAAAATAAATTATTAAATAACTAAAAACTTTAGAAAGAAGCAGCAGATGAGAAAAGAGACACACACATACACACATATACATAAACACATACACATGTATAAATGCTTTAATTCCACCTTGTAAAGGTGTATGAACCCTGCAAACATGACTTTGTTCATTGCGCTGAAGCGCGGCGCACGCGCAAAGTTACAAAATTCGAGAGGTGCACGACCTTGCGAATCAACAGCGCGTGAGACCCTCCGCCACCGCGATTACATAATTTTCGCCGTGCGGACCCTCGCGCCGCGTCAAGTATAAACCTGGCTTAAACCTAGCTTTAAAGCACTTCTACGGCACTTTCAAGGTCCATTTCAATATTTCCCAGCTGACTCAGATTCTCTCTAAGAGGTGTTTATAATTTCACCTGTCCTGTATATGTCCTCATACAGAGCTAATTTTCCCTGTTTCATTTCTCCACATGGCTGCCCGCCTGCTTGAGGAATAATGAGATGAGGAGACCAGCGATCCATCCTGGGCCAGCCACCTCCTGCCTAACCGGATGCATACATCATGATGGACATTATTACATATTTTTCCTTTTCTTTCTCTTCTTTCTGTCTAAATTGTTGTTGTTTTCATGGTGACCGGTGTCGGCCAGAGGAGGATGGGTTCCCCCCCTGAGTCTTGGTTCCTCTCAAGGTTTCTTCCTCATGCAAAAAAACTAGGGAGTTTTTCCTTGCCACTGTCGCCTTTGGCTTGCTCACTTGTAAACTTGTAAAGCTGCTTTGTGACAACAACTGTTGTAAAAAGCGCTATATAAATAAAATTTGATTGATTGATTGATAAGCTTGGTTTCTGGAACAGAAAACCTGAGCTTTCGTTAATTCTGAGTTTACTTACCCGCTTTCTGGAATACCCCCCTGTTCAGTCAGCTAATTGTTGTGAATCGAATTTCAAGCATTTTCAAGTACTT
The DNA here is from genome assembly GCF_052324685.1 of Brachyhypopomus gauderio. Classification (NCBI taxonomy): domain Eukaryota; kingdom Metazoa; phylum Chordata; class Actinopteri; order Gymnotiformes; family Hypopomidae; genus Brachyhypopomus; species Brachyhypopomus gauderio. Next base: position 23,265,692 of record NC_135226.1, on the reverse strand, counting down.
TAGACTAAATTCCAGCACTTTTCAAACCTGGAACACAATGCACAATAAAAATTCGTCACGTAAATTTTCCGCCGTTTGCGTAGGTTTGCGCGAGGTACAACGTACACTCCCGAAAGCCTTAACACTGGAGCTCCTGAGATTTCAAGGTTCTGAGGACATCACCCCTCCTTCTCCTGCCCAATTAGCAGGACCATACATATGTTAATTTCAGAGCAAGACAGGAGCAGAAAGACAGGCAGGAGCTCTGTGGCAGGAGCTCTGTGGTGCACCAGGTCTAGTCTGTGTGCAGTCTGTGTGCACCAGGTCTAGTTTGTAGTCTAAAATAAATAAATAAAGTTTAGCCCTGTTTCGGCGTTATGTGTGAAGCGCTACATATTGACATAAGTATTATTTAGAGCGGTTATCATTATCATTAGCGTGGTATTGGCGTTATGTATGAAGCAAGCGTCTCAGATTTTCTTGTGTATGCACTTCAATAGCGCCACACATTTACATGGCTGAACCAACCATTATCACGGGTCCATATTGTTCCCGTGAAACACATTATCATTAGCGTGGTATTGGTGTTATGTATGAAGCAAGCGTCCCAGATTTTCTTGTGTATGCACTTCAATAGCGCCACACATTTACATGGCTGAACCAACCATTATCACGGGTCCATATTGTTCCCGTGAAACACATTATCATTAGCGTGGTATTGGCGTTATGTATGAAGCAAACGTCCCAGATTTTCTTGTGTATGCACTTCAATAGCGCCACACATTTACATGGCTGAACCAACCATTATCACGGGTTCATATTGTTCCCGTGAAACACATTATCATTAGCGTGGTATTGGCGTTATGTATGAAGCAAGCGTCCCAGATTTTCTTGTGTATGCACTTCAATAGCAGCAACAAAGTAATAAAGGTATAGTAAAGTAATATTTATTTTTACATTTACTTATTTTTACTCATACAGCATAGTAACATAATATTTTTTTGCAGTGTTTATGCTTGTGTTTGACTGATATTTCGTTTGTGTAAATAAGATATTTCGTTCGTGTAAATAACTTAGCGTCATTTATTTATTTTTACTCATACAGCATAGTAATATAATATTTTTTGCAGTGTTTATGCTTGTGTTTGACTGATATTTCGTTCGTGTAAATAAGATATTTCGTTTGTGTAAATAACTTAGCGTCATTTATTTATTTTTACTCATACAGCATAGTAATATAATATTTTTTGCAGTGTTTATGCTTGTGTTTGACTGATATTCACGGATTGCCGTGAACCATTATCACGGGTCCAATCATCTTTTATTGTTCCCGTGTATGCAGGGGATTAGCCTGGTTTCGGCGTTATGTGTGAAGCGCCACCTATTATAATAAAGTATAATTAGTATGCGCTGTTGTGGGTGTGTTCTTCAGAGTCATGATAAAAGCTGAAACCCAAAGGCAGGCGACTTACATTTTCACTACTATCCTGTGTGGAGACGACGCAAAACACCATGGCAAGACAGAGGACATTCACCGGTCAAGAAGTTGCGGCTTTGCTGACCAACGAGGACTGCTGTGAGTCCGATGCGGGAGAAGGACCCTCCTGTTTTTTGACCAGCGATTCATCCGATGAAGAAAGAAGCAGTACATCGGATGAGGTACAACAGAGCCCTCCAAGGAAGAGATGGACACAGGCTGACACCACACCTGCACCAACCGTACGGGCAAAAGATGGAACTGTTTGGGAGAAGGTTGTCATCGCACACTCTCGTGTCAGCAGCTGTTCGCCTAATTCAACATTCCTTGAGCCGTCCGGGCCTACAGAGCATGCAAAGGTATAGTAACTTCATATTTCTTTCCAGTGTTTCTGCTTGTGTTTGAATGATATTTAGTACGTGTAATTTCCCTAGCGTCATTTGTTTACTTTTACTAATACAGCGTAGGATCACAAGCAGACTGCAGAGTTTTCTGTGTTTGCTCGACATGGAGATGCTGCGAATCATCACAGACTGCACTGTCCATGAAGCCCGCAGAACAGACAGCAGCTGGAGTTTGTCGGTCAGCGAGTTTATGGCATTCGTAGCAATCCTATTTCTACGAGCAGTCCTCTGTCCAGTTGGAGCGATGTTGGACTGTTGGTCGGCAATGTTCGCTGTGCCTTCGATCCAGGAGACAATGGCACGAGACCGCTACCAAGAAATCATGCGGTACTTGCGCTTTGATAATAAGGACACCCGTGCGGAGCGTGCAAAGAGCGACAGATTTGCTGCGATTTCGGACATCTGGCAGCGATTTGTGAACAACTGCATTTTGTGCTATACCCCAGGCAAGGAACTGACAGTCGACGAGCAGCTGTTTCCGACCAAGGTTCGCTGTCCATTCACCCAGTACATTGCCTCAAAGCCGGACAAGTTTGGAATAAAGTTTTGGGTTGCTTCTGAGTTGAACACAAAGTACATGTGCAACGCCATTCCATACCTTGGAAAGGACCCCGATCGTCCCAAGGGGGAAAGAGTGTCCGAGAATGTGGTGATGAAGCTTATGAAGCCATACCTGGGCAAGGGCAGAACTGTAGCCACAGACAATTTTTTCACATCTCTTTCCCTGGCTAAGAAGCTGCTGGAATGCAACACGACTGCTTGGGACAATGAACAAGATTCGCCGAGAAGTTCCTTTGGAAGCCAAAAACGCCAAGGGACGTGAGAAGTTGTCAACGGAGGTGTACAGATCCGATGATGCGCTTCTGACGGTGTATGCCTCCAAGCCCAACAAAACAGTTTGCGTTCTGAGCACTATGCACACGCACGTGGAGATTGCAGACGACCGCAAAAAGAAGCCAAACACTGTGACAGACTACAACCGGACGAAGGTATGCATGTGTTGGCATTGATAAATCAATTTATCATACATGAATGAATTTATTCAAAATATAACATGTACTTCTTTGTATTTGTTCTTTGCAGTGCGCCGTTGACATCATGGACCAGAAGGCGCGTGCATACACAGTGCGCGCAGGAACACGCCGGTGGCCCGTTGCAGTGTTTTATAACATACTTGACCTGGCAGCGATGAACGCGCATGTTTTGTACACGGCATGTACGGGGTCCACAGAGAGTAGGAGAGTTTTTATGTGTACTCTTGCTAAGGAACTCCGTCTTCGTTTCCTACAGGAAAAGGAGTTGAAGAGAACGCCACGTCCTTCGCCTGCTCCTGGAAAGACTACGTGTCAGGTGCAGACAAACTGCAACCGGAACCACAGCATAACCCCGTGCGCTGCATGCGGCAAGTACACCTGTCGCAAGTGTAGGGCAGAGTGTCCCTGGCTGTGTGGCAACTGTGTACCTAAAACTACATGAAGGTACGTCGATAAGTATATTTATATATATATGAATGAATGAATGTTTCAATTTATATAGCACCTTATCTAAATACCCAAGGCGCTTTACAATTGTTAACACAGCTACGTTACAGACAACCAATCACACACACATATATATACACACACACTATTATTTGAACATAACCAAAAATCTCTTCTCTTTCTGTTCCACAGTCGCACATCATGAAACCCGGTGTCACGGTCTGCCCCGCATCTCCTGCCATTTCATGTCTGTTTCCGTGTTAGTCCTCTGTTTATTTCTCGTCGTGGTTGCTGGTTATTTTTCTCATGGTTGCTGGAATTGGATTCCCGTTCTGTTATGACCCATGCCTGTGATATTTTCACAGAATCAATTTATACATGAATGAATTCGTTCTAAATATAACATGTACTTCTGTGCGTGCATACACAGTGCGCGCAGGAACACGCCGGTGGCCCGTTGACCTTGGCAGTGATGAACGATGAACCTGCCGCAAATGTAAGAAAGAGGGTCCCTGGCTGGTACACATGAATAAATTCGTTCAAAATATAACATGTACTTTGTTCTTTGCAGTGCGCCGTTGACAGACATCATGAAGGTGCATGCATACATAGTGCGCGCAGGAACACGCCGGTGGCCCGTTGCATGCGGCGAGTACACCCTGGCTGTGTAGCAACTGTTGGCTACAACTACATGAAGGTACGTTGATAAGTAGGCCTACACAGTGATGTCAGTAACGCGTTACTTAGTAACGCGTTACTCTAATCTTACCACTTTTTTCGGTAACGAGTAATATAACGCGCTACTATTTCCAGTCCAGTAATCAGATTAAAGTTACTTATCCAAATAACTGTGCGTTACTATTTATATTTTCCCTAGTAAAAATATATATTTTTGCTTTCTTCTTGGCTCAGTTCTACTTTTGCGTCTGACCGTAGCGCTCGACTCCGCATGCTGCGCGCGACCCTGTGAGAGCGCGAGCGCGTTTTACAAGTCATTCTTTGAGTCCTCCCGAAACGATATGTGGTAGTATAAAGAAACACCCCTCAAAAACAGGGGAAGGAACATTTACCTGATGAATTTTAATGTTGCTTTGTGTTCCACGTTTGAAAAGTGCTGGAATTTTGACTAACGTCGCCTACTTTAAAATGCTTGAAATTGTAATGGTATTTCGTTTCACAAGCTGTCTGACTGAACTGGGGTGGGTTTCCCGAAACGTTCGTAGCTTCATACGAGGTTACGAAGTACTTGGCGCTTCGGGAAACCCACCCCAGTTCGCTTGTATTACGTTTACAAATAAATTTACAAATAATACCGCGCAGCTACACAAACGTAATGTCAGGAGATACTGTAGCGACTCCTACTCCTCACGGCGAGTCTTGCCCTTTAAGTGACACTGGGGGGCGGAGCCTGCTCGCACCAGGGTTGCGTTATCAATAAAGTTTCCCTCCTCGGGATTTTTGGATTAAGCAGTTTCTGCCTTGGTTACCGAACCTGCTTCAATACATTGTTACTGTTAAAAATGCACTTCCAATAAAGTGAGTATTGGAAAAATTTATGTTGCTGCTGAATGTAACTACTAAAGTAACTTGTAATCTAACGTAGTTACTTTTAAAATCAAGTAATATGTAACGTAACTAAGTTACTTTTAAAAGGAGTAATCAGTAATCAGTAATCGGATTACTTTCTCAAGGTAACTTAGCCATCACTGGGCCTACATACGTAACACCACATATGTTACGTATTTTTGTCTTCTGAAAGATTTTATTCAAAATGTAAGGTGTACCTTGAATTGTTCTCCACAGCATCAACGCGTGTGTTGCATGCGGCAAGTGCATCTGGCGAGTACACCCTCAACTTCAAGACACCCTCAACTTTCTTGACATTCCACTTCAAGAAACCCGGAATAGACATCCATGTTTGATCAAAATAAAGTTGTTTTACAGCACATGAATTTGTTCTTCCTGTCTTTTCCACTCCTTTTCCAGTCTGCTGTTTAGATCACAACATTTATCAGCCATATATATAATTGCGCCATATAATTTCTTAGCTTTTCAAACGCGAATTCAAACGCGGAAACAGAAAGTGTAACAAATATTATATAGTGTAGTAAATATACAAAGAGCTTCAAACAATATACAAAGAGGTTCAAACAATTTTATTTATTTTTATTGTTTGACGGGACTCATTTGAGAAACTGTCGTCTCTAAGTGCGCTTGAATTGTACCTTTTGAAACACGAGTCTACAAAATTTCCGCTGTTTGTTGTAGGATCGGTAACATATACAGTCTGCTTGTTTGTAACCAAGTTTTTCGTGAAGTATCACGTTTGGTGCTTTGTATGAGCTTGGAGGTGAGCCGCTTGTGCTTTGGCAGGCGTATGAGCTGGGGGTGAGACGCTTCCACCGCATTACCAAGACAATGGGCGTTAATCTCTTCACAGCAGGGGAGTGGGCTACATGGACCTTACTAAGCCTTGCGAAAATTTTCGCGGCCGTCGGGTTCCTAGTGTTAACTTGTCACTGATCACCTAGTGTTTCTCGCACAGCTCACACACACACACACGCAGGTACGTCCACGGAATTAACACAAACATAGCGCTTTCAAAATAAAAGCGTCAGTTGTATTGCATGCACAACATAGATATTTGTTTCATTTATGATTGGCCTCTCGCGGGCCGGACAGGGACACACAACGGGCCAGATGTGGCCCGCGGGCCGTTGTTTGCCCAGGTCTGCCCTAAAGTTTAAACACAAATGTGCACACATTTGGGGACGCTGAGGGGCCAAAATTTGACATAGAGGCCCCAAAATCGGTGGAGGTCGTCTCTGTCATGGCCCGATACAGGATCCCGAGTGGGAAGTCCATAGCTCAAAGCATTGGCGAATGGCAGCCGTCAACGTGTTGCTGTGTAGGCCCTTTTTTAATAGGAGCAACACAGACAAACTTGTGGCCCCTGAGAGTCTAAACCTGAGAGTCCCCTGACAATGAACTGATGAACATATTGCATGCACAGACCTCTAGGTCATACGGTTTGGGCGTGGCTATCTTTTGAATTTGCACTTTTAGGCAGAAACTCTTCTAACACTTAAAGCACAAGACCATGTGTGCGGGGCCCCTGACAGACCAAACCTGCACGTATCCACACGTGCTTCCAGAGTGTTATTATACCCAACGAACTGATGAACATACTGCATGCACAGACCCATAGGTCATACGGTTTGGGCGTGGCTAACTTTTGAAAGTGTTTTTTTTCTAAAACAGAGAGGTCACAAGCATACATTTGGGGACACTGAGGGGCCAAAATTTGACATAGGGGTCCCAAAATCGGTCGAGGTCATTTCTGTGATGGCCCGATGGAGTATACCGAGTTACAGGTCTGTAGCTCGAAGCGTTGGCGTATGGCAGCCATTGAGCTATTGCACTGTAGTCGTAGGCCTAAAGGTCAAACACAAATGTGCATACATTTGGGGAAGCTGAGGGCCCAAATTTTGACATAGAGGTCCCAAAATCGGTAGAGGTCATCTCTGTGATGGCCCGATACAGGATCCTGAGTTACAGGTCCGTAGCTCAAAGCGTTGGCGTTTGGTAGCAGTCAACGTGTTGCTGTGTAGGCTTAGGCCTAAAGTTTAAACACAAATGTGCATACATTTGGGGATGCTGAGGGCCTAAATTTTGACATAGAGGTCCCAAAATTGGTAGAGGTCGTCTCTGTGATGGCCCGATACAGGATCCTGAGTTACAGGTCCGTAGCTCAAAGCGTTGGCGTTTGGCAGCAGTCAATGTTTTGCTGTGTAGGCTTAGGCCTAAAGTTTAAACACAAATGTTCATACATTTGGGGACCACTTGTCCTTCCTTATTCCTTTCTTTAACATCTACCCAACACCTCCTCATCCCCACTATTCCCTCCACCAACATGGGATACATTAGTAATAAAAATAAATATATTGCTGTAGCCCATAGTGTGGTGCAAATGAAAGAGTTTGAGAGTCTGATGGCAGTGGGAAAAAGAGTTCTTTAACACTAGAAGTCCCAGAGAAGGGTCTTTCAACACTTCTACCATCGGAACCCGGAGAAGGGTCGAGAGAACTGAAGGATTTTAGCTAACACCCTATTATCAGCTGTAAGCAGGCACTTTTGTCCTGTAAATAAGGCCATTACTGGCGCACCACAGGAGGGGGCATGCTTCAGCTCACAACTAATTGTTGTTTTCCATTGAGTTTAGCCATTTAGTTTCTAGTTAGTTCTATTTAGTTTATTGTATTTTATAATATAAAGGTTATATATTGTATTTAGTTTAGTTTTATTTGAGCAACAAAGCACAAACAATAAATTATTTTTTTATATTTTAAATAGAAAATTAGAAATTTTATAGCCAGGTACATGTGAGCAATGACCAGAAGCATTTGTGTCTAAGTCAGGAGGACTGAAATTTCAGCATGAGAAACATACAAAAGAACAACTGTTATGTTTCCATGCTTTTTTATGTTCCATGCTTTTTATTATTGCCATAAAATTATACAAAAAATACAAGGAATAAAACAATTCCACACATGTTTACAATAGGCTGCAGTGCAGGGCTGTGTGTGTGTGTGTGTGTGTGTGTGTGTGTGTGTGTGTGTGTGTGTGTGTGTGTGTGTGTGTGGCATGTCCTTCTTGTGTGACTAGCACTTCAGCAGTCACTCAGCAGTCTGTCAGAACATGCCTGGCACTGCCAGGGTATCTCCCTGGTACATTTGCCACACGTGTATCTGTAGCAGTCGACACATCTCACATTTGCACAATTGTTCATGAGTGTTCTCATCAGAGCATTCACATACAACTATCTACCCAGTTTGCCAGTCCCTCATTTGGGGAGAAAGCTACAGTACTGTGGCTATTCCCACTTTAGTGACCCCATTTTGTTTCTCTTTCACTCAGACAATAAAATACTCCAATACAGTGAGGACATGCACCTAAGACGAAAATTTCAGACCCCTCCATGATTAAAAATTGTCTAAATTGTCTAAAGTGGGGAATAGCCACAATAGTGTAGCTTTCTCCCCAAATGAGGGAGTGGCAGACTGAGTGGATAATTGTATGTGAGTGCTCTGTTGAGAACATTTCAACTTTATTGTATATATTTCTAAACTTACATCATGTCCTCTGTAGCTGCTGCTCTCAGCCAGGCCCTCTGACTGCCTCTCTCACCTTATGCATGTCCCCTGCACAACAATGCAGCTGGGGGATGGGCAGACACACTCAGGACCAGCTTACAGACTTTTGCATGACCTTTTTTGAGGTGGATCATCACAATTAATTTGGTCATTTTTTTCAAAAATTGTTATTTTGAACCCACTTATCTTTTTTAGAAGAAAAACATTACTAACATTACTACATTTCTACCTGAGCCTGCCAAAGCCAGTGCTGAGGTATTTTGCATCCCATGAGGCCATCCTTTGTCATGCAGCCATTTCTAGGTAGACGGGGGGATGGGTGATAGTGTGAGCTATGTTGATCCATTGACTCAGATGGAGAAGAAAATACCCTTTCAGAGAAATCTGAACTTTAGCTATTTTGACCAATAATCATGTCACCTTTTGCAGTGAGAAAAAAATACAAAATTAGTACAAAGGAGGTAGACTTGATATGTTTTGGAATTATAGTTCAAATAATGTCTGTCAGTTTTATAATAAAGAGAAAGATGACTGTAGCCACCTACATGTGGATGAAAATCCATGTCACCACACATTTCACTTACTCTGTTGACTGAGAAGCAAGGATAGCAAAGGTTTCCAGTACACAGCAGGCTTTGGACATGATCCTGGAGGGGCCGTGGGCGGGTGGGGTTCCCTGGTCTTTCTCTGCCTGCCTCTGGCCTCTGGGGCCTTGCTAATAAGTACATTATGTACATTTATCCTATGTTGCACTTACATAAACACACACACTCACACACACATACATCAGTCATTTGTGCTGTATGTCTTATTTTCTGCTCTTCATTTAGTAGCAGCAGTTGGTGAATCATTGCAGTGGTCATTTGAGCTGTTTTTTCTGCTCTTCTGTCTTTTCCCTTTTTACTTTCTCTCCCCTTGTTTTCTCTCCTCCTGTTTTCTCTCCTGTCCTGTATGGTTCACCTAACCCCAATTGTTTTTATCACTATTGTACTGTATTATACAGAATTGTTTTCTTTTAATCCTTACATGAAAACAAAGTTGTCCTCCAAAGGTGAAAGGTTGGAGGTGGGCCAAAAAAAAAGTTTGAAAAGCCCATATGAAGCAATTTTCAAGCCTAGGGTCACAAACGTCACACACAACACATTGTTAGTTTTCAGAGAGTAGTGAAAATCTGTAGTAGTGAAATCTCTTTTGGTAAGATTTTTTGGTAAGATTTCCTAAAGATTTCCAAAACACACTGCAAAATCTTGATCTTGATAAGTTAAAATTGCTCAATAATATTATTCTATTTTAAGTAGCTGAGGGTTTTTTGTATACATTTATGTAAAAACATTTATACCTATTAGCAGTTTTTCAAAAGACAAAACTACTTAAAATAAGGTTAAAAATATCAGAGCCATTTTGACTAATCAATATGCCACTTATATGCCATTATAATTAAAATATTATGTTTGTGCCAATTTCACATTATTTCAACCTTTCACAAATCAAATCTCAAACATATGGTTCTGTAGATGAGGAGACTTCTTGCAAGAGATCTTGCACAGTCTCATATGGCAGCCAAGGAGGTGCAAGCTTTCAGCAGCAACCACCCATACCTGACACACGCCTCATTTACATAACACTGGAGGCAAGTTCAGCTCTTCTCCCCCCTGCTGATTCCTCAGGCAGTGGACACTTTTGCAAATGAATGGATGTTAATTGGAGCCACCAGAGGTGTCAGTTTGGACTAAGGTTCTTTGGACCCTCTTTAGGGACTTCAGGGGGGTGGTTGAAATTTCAGGGACTTCTAGTGTTAATCTGCTGGTTCTGCACTTCACCACTTCTGTAACAATTAGTTGATGCTTATATGGGAGATCCCTTTGGATTTAGATAACTGCTTATGTTACATGAGAAATCGCCTATGAGTTAGCTTTTTTTTTTTTTTTTTACAGCAATGGCGGATCGTGGAGCCTGTCAATAGTTCCCGGAAGTTAGCAGCAAATACGAGCAGTGCAGTCAAACTGGAGCAGTGGACCATCTGTGATACACTTTTACAGGTTAGTACGCTTAAAAAATCAAATTGTGTATTATAAGGACATCAGAATCAAATTAACATGTGCATTAAAATGTGAATTAAAGCATATCCACCTCTTAATAAGCAGATTTAGGGAGCTAAATCTATGCTAAGACGACGTGAATACGATTAGCGAGATTTCACATTAACGACCGACAGCCTATTAATTGTAAATTCCACTCTTAATCCCATTTCACCTAAACGTGATGTTTTTGCGGGGTAGCTAAGTATTGGTTAAATATAACATTTGAGTGTGATTGTAGAGTGTGTTGGGTCGAGGAGGTGAAATGAGGATATCCATTTTGGAGTACCAGCTAACGTTTTATTTCCTTTTATTTTATTTATTCATCCTTTTATTTATTTTATTTTCCTTTTTATTTCATTTTATTTATTTTATTTTATTAACGTATTTCCTCAGTTTTTGAAACTGCTGGATATAAAAGACGTATACTATTTAGTGTGATTAAGTTTTAAATATTCTATCACTTAAAGCAGTGGTTCTCAAACTGTGGTACGCGTACCACTGGTGGTACGCAGAGCACCCCGCGGTGGTACGCCAGATGAACTCGGAAAATAAAAGATGCTTTGAGGTTTTTTTTTTTTTTTTTTTACACAACACATTTTTTTTTAATTAAAACAGAATTATGACAAGTCCTGAAATTCAGAAACTAAAAGGGATTACTCGTATTATGTGTGGAGAAAATGTCGCTAAACAGCTCGACCTGGTGCATCTTTCAAATGACACGGTCACTCGTAGAATTGATGAAATGGCGGACAACATCAGACAAACATTGAGAGAATTAAAATGAGTAAATGCTTCTCACTGCAGTTAGATGATCCATAGATGTCGCAGATTTAGCCAACTTGCTCGTTTACGTGCGATATGAGTATGAGGGCATGTAGCACGAAGACTTTTTGTGCTGTAAACCAACCACTACCAACACGAACTATAGGAGAACTACATTATAACATGTGTGTGTAATAAGAAGGGTTGCCAAATGCGTGAGACACACGCATTTGACCGTCTTCACACGCCACACATCTGATTTCTCACGTCGACAAAAAAAATCTAGTTTATTTACCTCTGATCCACATCTATGATTCAATGAGTTACTAGTTCGCTCTGGCGCCAACCATCGTGATATAATACTTAATTCGTGTCCATCTTACATCCTCCCGGTAACAATTTACGTTCGCTAACCCCCCCCGTCAACAGCTTAAACTTGCCAAACAGCTTTCTTTTTTTTTGGGGGGGGGGGGGTGGTACGTGGAGGTTTTTCGTTTGACAGTTGGTGATACTTTGTCTAAAAAGTTTGAGAACCACTGACTTAAAGAAATAATATAATTGTTAGGAGTTCATACTTATTATACCTGTGTCAACACTATAGCTGTGATCAGCAGCTATGGACCCAGTCTTTACAGGTCCAGTGATGCATCGTAGTGCAGGGGGCTTCCTCTTTCTGAGTGCGGGGCGATGCACAAAAATGGTGGGAACAGCATCTGCTCTCAGCCTAGTCTTGCCCTGTTTGGTTCTGATGAACTTGTCTGCCTCAAAATGTGCCCGCAGAGTGATGCATGTTTACTCCTCACACATGACAACTCAGTTTTGTCTACCCATATACATATCCCATAGTGGGTGAACACAGTATTAGAGAACACTTACTGGATACGTATGGAAATATGTCTTATTTCCAAGAAGTTGACATGGTAACACTACTTGATGTGATTTCATCACTAAAATCCTCTACTTGTGAACTGGACCCTTTACCAACAAGCTTTTTCAAGCAGGTTCTGAGCTCATTAGCTAATGAAGTTCTAATGATTGTTAATCAGTCTCTGCAATTGGGTGAATTCCCTAAAATTTTTAAAACTGCAATGGTTAAACCACTATTAAAGAACAGAAATCTTGATCCCACAATTCTTAATAATTATCGACCTATATCTAACCTTTCCTTTCTTAGCAAAATCATTGAAAAAGTAGTGTCAATCCAGTTGAATGACTATGTCAAAGTAAATCAAATAAATGACACTTTTCAATCTGGTTTCAGAGCTCTCCACAGCACTGAAACAGCCCTAGTTAAGGTAGTAAATGACTTGAGATTGAATAAGGATGCAGGCAAACTCTCAGTCCTTTTTCTGCTAGATTTAAGCGCCGCTTTTGACACCGTTGATCATGAAATACTTCTTGATCGACTACAGAGCTGGGTAGGCCTTAGTGGCTTAGTCTTAGACTGGTTTAGATCGTACCTAACTGGGCGTGATTACTATGTAGCATTAGGTACCTCTTCCTCCACACGTCAAAAAATAACTTGTGGCGTCCCCCAAGGATCAATTCTTGGGCCGTTACTATTCAACCTATATATGCTTCCGTTACCACACATCATTAATAAACATGGTATTAGTTATCATCAATATGCAGATGACACTCAACTTTATATTTCGCTAGAACCTAAAGCCCTAAAATCAATTTGCTCACTGTTTGACTGCATAGATGATATACAGACATGGATGTCTGACAATTTTCTGCAGTTAAATAAACAGAAGACAGAGGTTCTTGTTCTTGGCAGTGATTCACAAAGGAATGATGTCCAGACTTATTTAAATCAAATGAATCTGAAAGCCAGACAATGTGTTAAGAACCTGGGCGTCACCTTTGATAATGAGCTCAGCTTCAAATCACACATCATGACTACATGCAAGACAGCTTACTTTCATCTTCGAAACATCGCTAAGGTCCGAGATATGCTCTCTCCTGCTGACAGTGAAAAACTTGTCCATGCATTTATCACATCAAGGCTAGATTATTGTAACGCTGTTCTATCTGCTCTTCCAAAGAGCTCTATTTCGCACCTACAGCGAGTTCAGAACGCGGCTGCAAGGGTTCTGACCCGCAGGAGAAAGAGAGATCATATTACACCTGCACTCCACTCACTGCACTGGTTACCTGTCAGCTTTAGAATAGATTTTAAGGTTCTAGTCATGGTTTTTAAATGTCTTCATGGTCTTGCCCCTCTTTACCTAAGTGAAATGATGGTTAGATATGTTCCAGTCAGGTCTCTCAGGTCTTCAAACAGTAATCTACTGGTGATTCCTAAAAGCAGATTAAAGATTGGCGAGGGTGCTTTTAGCCACTATGGCCCAAAGCTCTGGAATTCTCTTCCTGAAGAGCTCAGAGGCATTTCATCCCTGCATAGTTTTAAGAGCAGTCTCAAAACATTCCTGTTTAGATCCGCTTTTAGTTAAAACTATTAAGATAGAGTTTCTTATCTTATTTACTTTACTTTTTATTATCTTACTTACTTCACTTTTTACTTTTTGTTATTTTAATATTTTTATCTTTAATTTCTTTTAACATTTTCTTTTTGTCTTTGTCTTATCTCCTTTTAATGTTTCTTTTATTTATACTGTAAAGCACTTTGAGTTACATGTATGTATGAAAGGTGCTATACAAATAAAGATTATTATTATTATTATTATTATACACTCATTACACGTATAAAAAACAACCAAGGATGTGCAACAAGTTCAAATTCATATCACATCAATACTCATAATAATTTTCTCCTGTCTTTTTCTCCTCTCTCTCTTTAAGCCAAAGAACCATAGGGGATTCAATGGAGCCTGCAACTAGATAGCACCCTCACCCTGCACCCGAGTCTGTCTGGAGTCTTTGATTTTTTTTGTTCACTATTCTGTATTTTAATAAATGATGCATTAAGCTTTCCAATAGTGTGTTTGATGATTACCTCACATATATATTTGCTGTTGTAATCTTTAGTGAGGGTAAGATTGCTACTGCTAAGTTGAAACAACCATTTTTTTTCTCCTCTCAGTATCAGTGGGAAAACCATACATTTTTGCTCGATTGGAGCATCCCCATGCAACACAGCAAACCATGGTGGACACTACACAAACAACACGGAGGAAAAGACACAGAAAAACTGCTTGACATGATGTTCATATTTGAGATTATTAGAGATTTATTTAATGAATTAATTGCTGTAAATAAGTGTGTATTAAAAAGACAAGATATATATATAATTTATCAATGTATTTTAATGTCATATACTGTCTGGATGTAAATGTAATGTGTTTTAATGTACCCTTTTAAAGCATATTTCTGCACAATGAAGTCAAAGAAAATTTTCCTTCTGTCAGAAAATGTACATTAGTCATTTAGATTACTTAGGTCCCCAATACCATGGGATTACAGAAATCACCATGATTTAAAGATATGTTAATGTTAGAAAATTATTCTAATCTGAATTTCTCACCCCTTCCTGTCCCTCTAAATATATAAATGAACGTAATATATAACAATTATAAAACAATCAAAGCGGTAAACAGCAATATGCTCTAAAATTAGCCTAAAGTTGGTCGCCATATGTTCACAATAATCCTCAAATCGTAGTTCTGTCTGTGTGTTTATACGCTCAAATTGAACTTCCTGGAACTATCTGAAGCCTCAGTGAATCACGTGACCATCAAGCGTTTTGAACTTCCGTTGTCGCGACTCTCTCTCTATACGGCTCTGGCTTGCATAAACCAGACATGGGGAACATGAATAAATGGTTTTTGAAGTGTTTCAGTCATTTATTTTAAATAAAATACTTAGAAGTCAATCTATGTGAATGTAACCCGTTGTGTCCTGCGCTTAACCACCACGCACTCAGTCCGCCTTGAGTTTCCCGCTGGCTCTGCGTTGTGTATTTTTTTTGGTTGTCGTAGGGGAAAAGAAGGGAGACTGGACACCAGAAGTATTCTTTTCAATCGCCGTGCAGTCGCAGCGGTTTTATTACCCGACGATCTCTCTCTTCATACAGCAATAATACAGCATCACTTCTCTCTGGCACCTTCACACAGTACAACACAAGATTCCTTTTACTACAGAATTCTCACTAGATGCATATCGTCACCGACTGCTCACTAACCACAAGAATACTGCACAGAACTACAAATTTTCAATATAAAACCATACAGCAATGTTTTAACCCTGGAACATGAATAACGAATGCGAATTAGCACCGTGGCTGTACGTGACGACTCTTGGCGCTACACTTTATATGTAATGCACTAAAACATACCATACAAAACGTCTTCAAATCAACAATATGATCTTTTATATCGAACCAAAACAGCTTTAGAACATAATAATAAAGATGTCTGAAGACGGATGGTTTATTTAAACCATTACATTTAGTTGGATGTTTCTCTTCACATCTTACCTTCACACAGTACAACACAAGACTGAGGCTCTACATTCCGGTTAGCCATTTACTACTGGCTGCTTCCTGCCGACGCTGCTTCCTGCCGACGCTGTTGCGGAGCAAATTTTGATTGTTTCTCTAAAGTGTGATAATCTGTTTACGTACTAATCTTTACTTTTTGCCAGAGGTGGGACCAAGTCAGTGTTTTGCAAGTCTCAAGTAAGTCCAAGTCTTTATACCTCAAGTCCCGAGTCAAGTCTCAAGCAAAGACACTCAAGTCAAGTCAAGTCTCGAGTCAAGACAGGCAACAGTCAAG
The DNA here is from genome assembly GCF_052324685.1 of Brachyhypopomus gauderio. Taxonomy (NCBI): domain Eukaryota; kingdom Metazoa; phylum Chordata; class Actinopteri; order Gymnotiformes; family Hypopomidae; genus Brachyhypopomus; species Brachyhypopomus gauderio. The sequence continues at coordinate 23,249,619 of NC_135226.1, read as the reverse complement.
TCAAGTCCCAAGTCTGAAAGTTGGAATTTCAAGTCCTTTCGAGTCTTTTTTTTTTACCAATGTTGCAGGTATATTTTAAATGTAAATAAATTTAAATTGTAAATTCTTTTTTAAATCCGTATTCTCCTCAAATCTTGATAAAACATGTGCAACTGAAAACACGAAGTATAAAAAAAAATTAAAATTACACCTCTTTATTGCACAGTTCAATTTGTTAAACTTAGCTGCAAAAATATTCATACTTTAAACTACAATTTTCCAGAAATAAATATTCTGTGAAAAAGTCATAAGTAGAACTCCATGTTCAAATAAAAAGTGCTGATATTTTCACAGTACAATACAAAGAACCATAACAGCATTTTCCCTCTTTTCTCTTATCTGGTTTCTTGGAGAACATGTGTGAGTGACACAAGACAAACAAATATAAGAACTGAACAATTAACAGGAATCTGCAACTTTAGACATTTCAGTAAACTATTCTGCATTGCATTTGCTGGCCAAAAGTCTGTATGTCATTTGTGCACGATGAATGATGTCCCCATAGCTGAAAACTCGCTCCACTTTTGTCAATATATTTTTTTCTCGACGTAGATGTCTTCAAATACACAATCCATGCTGAGATAGAACTGGATATTATGATGGTGACAGAGAGAGGCTCTCTTCCCTGAGTTCAGATACAGAACCCAGGGTTGCCAACCCTCACGCATTGAGCGTGAGACACACACGCTTCACACGCTCTCACGCCACACATCCGATTTCTCACGCCGGAAAAAAATCTAGTTTATTTACCTCTGATCCACATCTATGATTCAATGAGTTACTAGTTCGCTCTGGCACCAACCACTGGCGATCGATCGATCGCGATATAATACTTAATTTGTGTCCATTATACACCCCGCCCGGTAAAAATTTACGTTCGCCAACCCCCCATTTGATTGGTTGTGCTGCAGCTCATGCACACACACACGTACCGAGTGTGGAAAAGCAGAGGACCGGTCTGCGTCAGAAGGACGGAAATGAAATTAATGGGGCGCACTTTATAAATATTAATATGCGTTTTAAAATTTAGATTTGGGGTAAAAAAAATCAAGTCTTTGCAAGTAAACAGGTTCAAGTCCAATTCAAGTCCTGTTGGAAAAAAGAAAATTAAAGGCTAATAACTTGATGTGTCAATTTAGTGTTTTTCAGGAAGACTGTGGGAAAGCAGGAGTAAGGAGGCCTCAGTGGCCTTGAGGAGAACAGAAGGGGCCTATTCAGTGCAGGATGTGTAGCAAGCAGTTTTTAGATAACCAGGCACACAGGCTGGGAGAAGAGGAGTAGGTGATTTTCCATGGAGAGCAGCCAGGATTGGGGAGTTATCGAAACTTAACAATTCGAAACTTATGGACAGAGAGTATGAAAGAAAGGACATCGCCCAGCACGACAGGCTTTTCGCTTGGACACTGCTGAGATCCACTTGGGTTAGGTAGATTCCTAGGCAACTAGCACCAGTGCACTGAAGAGTTTGTACCACGAATACTTCTATTATATTGCATTCATTAATATTCTATATAAATCATTTTAAAAGAACTTTTGTTGTCAAGACTTTGCTTGGACCACTCAGTCAAAAACCAGTCGGTTCATCGGGGCGGTGTTGGGGCCCGTCTGGGTCGGAGAAGAAAATTCCCAACAAATTGGTAGCAGAGGATGGTTTTTGGCTGGAGTCGAATTCTGCAATTAGGACAAGAGAGGAGGTCAATCCGTCCGTGAGGTGACTGAACTAAACCGCGCGGTCTGAAAAAAGGTAAGGAGCCATTCTCTCCTATTGGCTGATGTTACTACGTCATAGGCTAAATTAAAGTTCAGTCACTAAATGGTCGAGGCGAAATACTCTCTGTAAATTTAGTATTGAAATTGTATACGTGTTACAAACTCGATATATAGACAGGAGGATTGCCCTACGACTCATAAAGTCGGGAGGAGGACGCCCTGTAAACTGCAGTAAACGGTTGAAGAGTAGGCAGCCCACGTTCTTAAAAAGAACTTTGGTTCTAAAAAAAAGAACGGTGGAGGACGCGCTCAGGTGACGAGTAGGTAGCCCACGTTCAAAAAAAAGGGGGAACTATTGTTCTAAAAAAAAAAAAAAAAGAGAACGGTGGAGGACGCGCTCGGTCACGGTTAAATGAATGAGTAGAATGAGTAGGTAGCCTGGGATTCCAAGAATAATATATATTCAAAGAAATTCCGGAGGACGCGCTCAGCCGGTTTTGGGGGGCCCCCGTGTGTTTTGTTGAAATTGCGTGCGTGATTGGTGAAATTACAGCTGTATCTGTGTATGCGTGTTTGCAAAATTGCAGTGTTGGGTTGGTTTTCATGTACCGTGTGGTTTTATGTTGAATAAAGACCTGTATAAATTGTTTGAGCATACGTGCTATAATAAAACTTGAGAGCCTTTCATTGGGGGACTTACAAACCCACGCCCATAAATCCATGAGCCTCTTATGAGAGGACATTTGAACCCCTGAGTAAATTGCATGAGCCCCCAAGAAAGACGTTCATCATTGTGTACACAAGCACAAGAGAAACATTTCATAAGAGGTTAAAGTGTAAAACAAAAATTATTATATATTTTTTTCATGCATGAAATTATAATTTGGTTTATGACGCTCCGTAAACGTACGATTTAAGTGCTGGAAGTGAAACTCGCGCGAGCTGTGTTGAGCTGGAGTTGTTTGGAGTGTGGAGATAATAACTTGTGTCTGTCTGCCCTTGGGGTGCGCGCTGGCGAGTTAAAGCGCTTGCGAACACGACGATAAAGTGATAAAGTTTACTGAATTAATTTGGGGGTATTAAAGTGCTAGTGAGTACAACGAAAAAGTTTTAAAATTTACTGAATCGAAGCAAAAGTAATTTGGAAGTAGTTTAAAAATCAGAGTTATATCATGGATAATATTAAGGGTTTGGAGGATTATTTGGTTGATACTATGGAGAAACGTGCTGTGCCGAAAATGAGGTCGGACACAGTGATGTATGTGAAAAAATGTTTTGAAAAGATGCGATCCGAAGGGTTGTGGCCAGACCCGGACGACCGTGGTGTGTATCAGGTTGATTGGGAGCACATCGAGAAGCATTGGGTCACACAGGTTAATAAAGAGAAAAAAAGATTAGAGGCTAGCGGAGCCCTAACTAAGCAAAAGCGTAAAATCCAGCTGGAAGAAGCTGAAACTTATTTGTCGTATGTGAGAACATTTCGGAAAATTTGTCAGAAGATTAATGATAAAGAACGAGTTGAAACCAAAAAGACAGAACTCCCTGTGCCCCCTCCCTATGCAGAAAAAGCGTGTGAACCCAGTGTTCCTCAATGTCCGCGTGCAGCGCTGATGGCGCCTGTGTCTGTGAGTGAAATGAGTGACGTTGATGTGGACGGGGCTTCTGCACGTCCAAAATCAGTGAGAGAGCGTGAATGTGATGAGGGGAGACAAGTGGTAATGGAGGTTGTCAGTGATGTGGCTATGGACAAAATAGAGAGTAGACTAGCGAGGCTCGAAGACTGTGCGCGCGAGAAAGCTGGAGAAACAGAGATAAATAATGCATTGCAAAGAATTGAACAGCGAATGGATGAGAGTTTGAGTCTGAGTGCCCCCACCCGGTTCGAACAGACGTTGAACAGAGCAGAGAAAGTGGTCTGTGACGTGGAGAAAGCCATCAGGCAGGAAGAGGCTAAGTTGGAAAAAGAGCGTGCGAGACAGCAAAAGAAATGCGCTGCGGATGATAAAAGGAGAAATAGAGGCGCACCTGACTGTAGAGATACATTGATTGTGACTGGTGAAAATTTAGAATGGGAAGCGGAGAATGACGAGGGTGGGGCGAACAGACGAGTGAAAACTCCCTCTTCAGAGGAGAGCGAGGTGGGAGATGAATGTATTATTAACCTGACTGAATCCGAGCAATGGGTGAGAGTGCCCGCCTACTATGACAGGCACGGTGTAGTCACGCGATCAAAAACCAAGAACACGTCGACCCCTGGTGGTCATTATCCGATAATGGCAGTACCAGGGAGCAGTTACGCACACACATACGCTCCGTGGACACACAGAGATTTGCACACTATGATAGATAAATTACCCAATCCTAAAAAGGGCATTCAGTATTTCTTGTCTAACAGTGCCCAATTAATTTGTTAGGTAGAGATTTGTTGTGTCAATTTTCAGCTATTATTGAATGCTATTATTGAATTTTAGTGAAGGTAAATTAGCTGTCTCTGTCACCAACCACGATGAGCGCCTCAGAATACTTAATCAACAAGCAGCAGACGGCCCAGCTCACATTTACTGGGCCACATTACAACATCCTGAGGAACAAGCAACTGCAAAAAATTTGCTTTACACGTTTAATTTATGGAAACCATGGTTCCTGTCACTTCAGAGTATGACCCCACCAATAGACAGCACACACTGCACTTTTAATTACATCAGAGGGGAGGATGGGGTTTACGGACAGCTGTGGAATAACATTGAAGGTCAATTACAAAATATAATTTGTGAATCAATGATTGTTGGACCTGAAGGTGTGGCTGCACTAGTTGTGTTAACAGGAGAACAGATGACGTACTGGAGAAACCCGGACCAGCAGGATTCACTACCACATGTCTCGCTGTTGGTCTCGGCTGGACACGAACCTCGTGAGCTGGGCCCCATGCTGGCCACTGCCATGAAGGAACAGTTTCGCCCAACCTGTCTGCCAGGGGTAGAGGGTACGTCGGATGGTAAGTACTGGAGAGTCGCATGTGACACCAGTGACTTGGCGTACTTCTGTAACCAGCCCCTGACAGCCACACACGGCAGAGCACTGTTGGATCACCCCCAGGCCAAAGAACAACTAGAGACGGTCCCAGCCAACTTGTGGACCACGACAAAGGTAGATGTAGGATGTGCATCACACCACATGGCTCCTATTAGGTTAAAGCCAGGAGAAACAGTCGTTCATCAGCCACAGTACCGAATCAAGCCAGAAGCCATGGCAGGTATTACAGACACCATTGCAGATTTAATCAAAGTTGGAGTTCTGAAACCCACGACGTCACCGTGGAACACGCCCATACTACCTGTTAAAAAACCTGGAAAAGATGAGTATCGTATGGTGCATGATTTGAGGCGCATTAATGATGTCACTGTAACTGAGAACATACCAGTACCTGACCCCTATCGATCTTTGCAGAACCTAACGACTGAACACTGCAGCTTTTCATGCATAGATTTAGCTAATGCTTTCTTTTCTATACCAATTGATGAGAATGTGAAAGACATTTTTGCGTTTACCTTTAAAGGTCAACAGTACACATACAACAGGCTACCTCAAGGCTACAAAGACTCACCAGGCATCTTCAATCAATGTCTGTTGAAAGATCTGTCTAGATTAACTGACAATGATTTGATTGACTCTAACACCGTACTAATACAGTTCGTGGACGATTTGTTAATAGCTAGTACTTCACCCGATAAGTGCCTTAGAGACACCATAACCATTCTAACCTTGTTAGCTGAATTAGGTTACAAAGTGAACAAGTCAAAACTCCAGGTGGCCAGGCCGATGGTCACCTTTCTGGGGAGAAACATCTCACACAAAGGTCACACCCTGACTCCAAATCAGAGACAGTCAATACTGTCATTTCCAAAGCCCACTACAGTGTCCCAAATGATGTCATTTTTAGGCCTGACAGGCTACTGCCGCAACTACATACCTAACTACAGTGATTTAGCTCACAGCCTCAGAAAACTCGCAGTGTCAAAAGGTCTGAGTAACGGGAAGGTGGAGCTTGACTGGACGGTTGAGGCAGAGAGGGATTTTATAACTCTGAAACAAGCACTTGCTAGCGCTACTGAATTAGCAGCACCAGACTACACACAACCTTTTCATTTAAATGTTTCTGTAAGAGACAATCATGTTCATGCTTGTCTTTCAGAAGGGGGAGAGTGAAGGAAGGAACATTTTATTTTTTCACAGTTCCAAATTAGATCAACCAGTGATAGGAACAGGACCATGCACAACATACATGGCAGGACTCACCACAGCGATAGAGAAGACAGCACACTTGGTAATGTGTCACCCACTAATAGTCAGCACCAATCACGGAGTAATGGCGTTCATAAACTCACAAGCCTTTTCTTTGTCAAGAGCACGACAGAACAAGATAAAAGCCATACTCACACAGCCACACATCACGTACAACACTGCGTCAAAACTTGTGAATCTGACTGATAACATTGAAGTAGCCGAAGATGCGACACCACATGACTGCGCTGACGCCACAGAAAGATACATTCAGCTCAGACCAGAACTGCACAAGGTCAGAATTACTAAACCAGGAGCATGGGAACTCTGTTCAGATGGGAGTTGTTGGAGACAAGGTAACGAACTGAAGGCCTCTTACGCTGTGGTACAAGCATGTGGGGAAGAGTGGGAGGAGGTGGAATCAGGAGTGGTTCCACAACCAGCTTCAGCTCAGCTGGCAGAAATGGTCGCACTCACTAGAGCACTGGAACACGCGTCAGGTCAGATTGTGAACATTTACACAGATTCAGCATACGTGCACGGGGTCATCCACCATGAACTAGTCAGGTGGATGGATAATGGGTATACTAACGCCACGGGACAGCCAATCAAACATTTGAGAGCAGTACATGAGTTGAGTGAAGCTATCATGTTACCCAAAGAAGTGGCAGTGATAAAGGTAAGAGGACATCAGGGTAATGACAGTTTTGTTTCTAGAGGTAATGAAGCTGCTGACAGAGCAGCCAAAGCTGCTGGAGGGTACAACCCACAGAGCTTGTTGTTGCTGGAAACTCATAACATGCCTGAGTTGACGGAGAGCCACCTGGCACAGATCCAAGAACAAGCCACGGTCTATGAGAAGCAATTGTGGATAGACCGGGGAGCCACAGTCACTAAAGGACTCTGGAGGAGTCCAGAAGGGAGAGTAGTTTTGCCCTTAGAGAAGATGAAATTGATACTATGCGAAGCACATGGGCCAACTCACTCCGGAGTGTCGGCCATGGTGACCAAATTAGAATGTTTATGGTGGCATCCATACCTCAGAGACCATGTGAAGCAATACGTGAGCGAATGTGATATCTGTCAGTCATACAATGTGAAGAAACCATACCGGGTGAGAATTGGAGGATACCCAGTGCCCGCGGGGCCATTTGAGGAGATTGTGATCGATTACACAGACATGGGGCCAGACAACAGGGTAAGGGGGTACAGGTACCTGCTGGTCATGGTAGACAGATTCACCAAGTGGGTAGAAGCTATACCCACCAAAAAGGAAGATTCAAAATCAGTCATAAAATGGTTGCAAAATGAGTTGATTCCCAGGTACGGCCTACCAAAAGTGATTAGGAGTGACAATGGGTCCCACTTTGATAACAAACACTTGGCAGAAGTAGAACAAAAGCTGGGCCTAACCCACAAGTTTGGCACTGTCTACCACCCACAGTCACAGGGGTTGGTGGAAAGAGCCAACCAGACCATTAAGACTAAACTGGCCAAGGTGTGCGCAGCAGGAGACATGGACTGGGTTCAGGCGCTGCCACTAGTGTTGATGTCCATGAGAGCGACCCCCACGGGAGAATACAATCTCTCACCACACCAGCTCATGACAGGACGACCCATGCCAGGGTGCCCTCGACCAAGGATTGAGGGACCAGCTTTGGAAATCCAGGAACAGGAGATGTCAGAGTACATGAGAGAATTAACCAAGTTGCTTTGTGAAATCAATAAGTCTGTTCAACAGGAAAAAGGAAAAGAAGACCTGGAATCACCCAAGGTGAAGGTGAAGCCAGGGGATTGGGTAAGGATCAAGGTGCACAAAAGGAAGTGGAACGAGCCACGGTGGACAGGCCCGTGGGAGGTCGAAGGTGCCAACGAGCACTCAGTGAAAGTGAGGAAAGACAAAGGTAAGACTTGGTACCACATTTCACACTGTGTTGCAGCAAAAGAACCAACAAGAACCACAGGAGAGATCAAGACACACCTGGAGGAGACAGGAGAAGCCCCAGGGAAGGAGTTGGTGGTGAGTACCGACCCCAGTGTAGCTTTTTACAGAGAATACATCACAGCCGAGGACTGGTGGGAGGAAGGTGAAGGAGACCTGTTGGAGACTGACTGTGAGGCTATAGCACACTGTGTGAGCGCGGACCTGAACCTGGGAGCTGGAGTGGCTCTGCAGATCAGACAAGCGTTTGGCACTACAGGTATAGCCAAGGTGCCCATAGGCAAGTGTGCCACACAAACCACACAGACACACATCATATTCCATTTAGTGACCAAAAGATATTACAGGGAGAAGCCAGAATTAGGAGATCTGATTTCAAGCATACAACACCTGGCCACATTGTTAATATCATTGAACATTAACACTCTAGCCATACCGAAGCTGGGTTGTGGACTAGACGGATTAGACTGGAGGACTGTGAAACCGATCATTAAAACTTTACTTAAACCAACCGGTACCAAGGTGGTGGTGCATCATCTTCCATCCTAGGATGGAACTGTGGGAAATAAGAGACATGTTGTCGGGACGTGTGGGACGTCCAGATGAGGCTCAGTACCAACAATATGTTAGAGTAGGGAGATTAACTTTGAGAACATGGACTTGGCTATGGGGGGGAACATTTCTAGCCGCGGTGATAATAGGAGCGGTGGTGATATTTAGTGTAGGAAATCAGAAACAACCCAATAACGTGAACGTAACTTTGTGTCGGTGGGACGACAATCACACTGCCTGCAAAGAGGTGAGGCCCGGTGAGATCCACAGCCCTAACCCGCTAGTAAACGCGACCAAACCAGAGAAAATAGACTTTAAAGTAAGAAAACCAAGAGGAGCTGGAACCAGGCCAGTAGGACAGTCCAAGGACCGGTGTGTACGGACATACGGAGGTGTGGAATTGAGTTATAGAGATGGTACAGCCTCGAGCTGGACTTTTGACTTATGTGAGGTAGTGGACTGCGGGGGAGCCAATGCCTCATACAGAGGATGTGATTTGTACATATGTTGGACCAATCAAGTTAATGCGGGCTGTCAAGGAAGGGGGAGTTTCTATAGTGCAGACTGGTGTCCTGGTTGGGGGTCAGTGATAAAGTACTCGGGGAGATGGAAACCGACATTAGGAGATAAGAAAGGTAACCCTTCCACGACCTCTTTGAGCAAATGGTGGGTCGATGTGTTGTTTCAGCGAGATTATCACGTGTCCCAAAATCCAGTGACTTTTTCTGTCAAATGGAATGGGCAGATATGGGGTAATAACAGACCGTTGTACTTCACCCTGGGGGTGGAACAATCAGGACGTGACATATGGGGAATAATTAAACTCAGCTATTTAGCCAAACCCAAGCCACTCAGCCCAGCAAAATCTGAGGCAAAAATAAAAGAGGTGGAGGATTCAGCAGATAAGTTCACTCTAACCACAGATTTCACTAAATTATCGTCCCAGCAGTTAATAGAATTAGCAACCGGTTACAGCGGCTCGAATTTGTGGTTGTCATGGCTAGAACAAAACAGTAGAGAAAATGGGTTAGAAGGTTGTGTGGCCTGTGCAGCGGCCCGACCCGCGTTAATGACCTCACCAGCCCCACTGAATCCTGAAACAGATCCAGTAGGATATCAGTGTATGTTGAATTTAACTAAGGTGAAAAGTATTACGACCCCAAATTGTTCCAGCCTGGACAGTATTTTTCCGTATGTAAAAAATTTGGAAGGAGGTAACGCTCCTTTCGTGCCAGTAAAACTTAAAGGACAGTACCAATGTTTTAACTTGACCGAGAAAGACGCAATCATGAGTGTGGGAGAAATTGAACCAGATTGGTGCAACGCCACAACGAAGGTCCCGGGGATAGGGAGAGTAGCCCGGGCAGGGATCTGGTGGTACTGCGGAGGACACACTCTGTTGGCATTAATACCAGGAAGAGCTAAAGCAATCTGTGCTATGGTTAGACTAATCACACCAATAACAATGATAGGGCTGAGGGAAATCACACCGCGGCCTGCTATAGCCCAAGGGAGAAAGAAGCGTGATGCCTTTGATTTGTCCATAGGGTCACCAACATACATTGACTCCATAGGAGTGCCTCGGGGGGTTCCCAATGAATACAAGCTAGTTGATCAAATAGCTACGGGCTTTGAGAACATTCCAATTATATCAGCCTTGTTTCCAGTAACACCGAACAAGAATGTAGATAGGATCAACTTTGTCCATTACAATGTGCTGAGATTAACCAACCTAACGAGAGACGCAATAGAGGGGCTGAGCGAACAACTGAGAGCTACCTCACTGATGGCCGTACAAAACAGAATGGCTCTAGATATGCTCCTGGCGGAAAAAGGGGGTGTATGTTTCATGTTTGGCGACAACTGTTGTACCTTCATTCCCAATAACACCGCACCGGACGGGTCGGTGACCAGAGCTCTGGACGGACTGAAGGCTTTATCTAAGGAGATGCAGGAGGCCTCAGGTATCAGTAACCCCATGGAGGAGTGGTTCACGAAGGTGTTTGGGAAATGGAAGGCACTAATTATGTCCTTGTTTATGTCAGTAGCAGTGTTCATTGCAATTGTTGTTATTTGTGGATGTTGTTGTATACCATGTATCAGATCTCTCACCCAAAGGTTGATCACAGCCGCGATTGAGAAGGGGGATGCAAAGAACCCACCACCATACACCATGCCACTGATGGTGGAGGATGATGATGACATATCATCTGAAGAAGACGATTCTGTGTGAAAAACTTGTTGTTTTTGATTAATTATGCTTGCTTTGTAGGTATTGGCAGCGACAGCGACTGATGAAGAATGAAGACGCACCACACATTAGAGCACAACCAACAGCACATGAAAGCTGATTCACTAGCTTAAAAGTAATATGCATGACACATGGGCACATTAATAGAACGGGTCGAGGTGATCTCCCACCAGGCGGGACCTGGGTCTCGGGGACAACGTCAAGTCACGAGACCGTGGGAGATGAAGGGGGGCATCTCCGAATAGTCTGAAAGGTCTCGGCCCACGACTGGGGAGTGATCCAGAACCCACCAATCACATAAAAGAACACATAGACGTTGTACTAACTGACATAGTCACACTATGAATGTATACACATTTAGGGATTTTTATGATTGTCTTTCTTTTAATAAGTGCACTGGGCTAGATAGATTTTAGTATTAGACTAGAGTTAGACCAATGTTTTGGTCTAAAAGGGGGAATGTTGGAAAAAAGAAAATTAAAGGCTAATAACTTGATGTGTCAATTTAGTGTTTTTCAGGAAGACTGTGGGAAAGCAGGAGTAAGGAGGCCTCAGTGGCCTTGAGGAGAACAGAAGGGGCCTATTCAGTGCAGGATGTGTAGCAAGCAGTTTTTAGATAACCAGGCACACAGGCTGGGAGAAGAGGAGTAGGTGATTTTCCATGGAGAGCAGCCAGGATTGGGGAGTTATCGAAACTTAACAATTCGAAACTTATGGACAGAGAGTATGAAAGAAAGGACATCGCCCAGCACGACAGGCTTTTCGCTTGGACACTGCTGAGATCCACTTGGGTTAGGTAGATTCCTAGGCAACTAGCACCAGTGCACTGAAGAGTTTGTACCACGAATACTTCTATTATATTGCATTCATTAATATTCTATATAAATCATTTTAAAAGAACTTTTGTTGTCAAGACTTTGCTTGGACCACTCAGTCAAAAACCAGTCGGTTCATCGGGGCGGTGTTGGGGCCCGTCTGGGTCGGAGAAGAAAATTCCCAACAGTCCCAAGTTATTGGTGTAAAAGTCCAAGTCAAGTCTAAGTCTCTGAATATTTTTTCAAGTCAAGTCAAAAGTCTTAATATTAATGACTCGAGTCTGACTCGAGTCCAAGTCATGTGACTCGAGTCCCCACCTCTGCTTTTTGCCTCCCTAGACAACTATTACAGGTAGTGCTTCCACTATCAAGACAGTTGACTACTCTCTTCGACTGGAAACATCTTCGACATTTCGACATCTTAACCGAAGCTAAGTATTTCATCATGTCTGAGTCCCTTGTTGCTTGTGTTGAGTGTGGCATGTATAGCTACTCTTCTTCCGTCAGTAGTGATAATAATAATTATATTTGTGTGAAGTGTAGGTTAGTTATTAGTATGACAGAGAAGATTTCGCTTTTAGAGGAACGCATCCGGGCTTTAGAAAGTCCTAGAAAGTTTGTAGCAGCTAGCGCAGCTAGCGTAGCGGCTAGCGCAGCTAGCGTAGCAGGCCCGGGTTGCACAGCTGTAGCTAGCGAGCTCTCAGCTCCGGCATTAGAGCCCTCGCAGCGGGGCGAATGGGTGACGTCTCTGCGGCATAACCGTAGGGCTGAGCACCGTCCTTCTCAGGTTCCCGTGTCAAACAGGTTTGCCCCACTCAGTAATACACCGACTGAGCGACCTGTTAAAAGAGCTCTGGTGATAGGAGATTCACAGCTCAGACACGTGAACGTAGCGACTAGTTTAGAGACACCAGCGGCCATAGTCAAGTGTATCCCGGGGGCTAGAGCGCCTGACATCAGGGCTAATTTAAAGGTGCTGGCTAAACGTAAATATTCTAAGATAGTTATACACGTCGGCACCAATGATGTGGGATTGAGACAGTCTGAGATCACCAAGGATAATGTTAAAGAGGTGTGTGAGTTAGCGGGGACGATGTCAGATGCCGTAATATGCTCTGGTCCCATTCCAGTTCGGCGTGGCGCTGAAACCTACAGCAGGTTATGGGCGTTACACCGCTGGATGTCTAATTGGTGCTCAGATAACAAAGTGGGCTATATAGATAATTGGACACGTTTTGAGGGCAGGCCTGGCCTTTTGAAGCGAGACGGCATTCACCCCTCTTGGGAGGGTGCTGCTCTCATTTCTCATAGCATATCTGCTAGGCTTAATAGTGGTAGTGTAGGTGTAGTTAATGGGGATTGACAAACCAGAGCCGAGGCCAGGCAGCAGACAAACAGGCTAATCCGACTGTCTGCGAGCTGCAGAGACGTCACCTAGGTCACACCAGATTGAAACTGTGTCTGTTCCTCGAGTACCAAAAAATAATTCTCGTAAAGTTAGTAGACAAAATTTAATCAATGTTAAATTCAACTATGCTCCCTCAGAGAGCAGTTTAAATCTGAAACTAGGACTACTAAATATTAGATCCCTGTCATCTAAAGCAGTGGTTCTCAAACTGTGGTACGCAGAGCACCCCGCGGTGGTACGCCAGATGAACTCGGAAAATAAAAGATGCTTTTTTTTTTTTTTTTTACACAACACATTTTTTTTTATTAAAACAGAATTATGACAAGTCCTGAAATTCAGAAACTAAAAGGGATTACTCGTATTATGTGCGGAGAAAATGTCGCTAAACAGTTCGACCTGGTGCATCTTTCAAACGACACGGTCACTCGCAGAATTGATGAAATGGTGGACAACGTCAGACAAACATTGACCGAGAGAATTAAAATGAGTAAATGCTTCTCACTGCAGTTAGATGAATCCATAGATGTCGCAGATTTAGCCAACTTGCTCGTTTACGTGCGATATGAGTATGAGGGTATGTCGCACGAAGACTTTTTGTGCTGTAAACCAACCACTACCAACACGAACTACAGGAGAACTACATTATAACATATGTGTGTAATGAGCAGGGTTGCCAAATGCGTGAGACACACGCATGAGACACACGCATTTGACCGTCTTCACACGCCACACATCCGATTTCTCACGTCGACAAAAAAAAATCTAGTTTATTTACCTCTGATCCACATCTATGATTCAATGAGTTACTAGTTCGCTCTGGCGCCAACCATCGTGATATAATACTTAATTCGTGTCCATTTTACATCCTCCCGGTAACAATTTACATCCCCCCCCCCCCCCCGTCAACAACTTAAACTTGCCAAACAGCTTTTTCTTTTTTTTGGGGGGGGGGGTAGTAGGTGGTACGTGGAGGTTTTTCGTTTGACAGTTGGTGGTACTTTGTCTAAAAAGTTTGAGAACCACTGATCTAAAGCATTGCTTGTTAATGAAATGATTACCGATCATGATCTATGCATGCTTTGCTTGACGGAAACCTGGACCCGACCAGACGACTATATGGCCCTAAATGAAGCTTCTCCCTCTGGCTATAGATATGTCCATAACCCCCGTCCAAATGGTCGAGGAGGTGGGGTCGCCACAATATATGACTCTGATATAGGCATTTCTCAAAAATTTGGCTTCAAGTTTAATTCTTTTGAACACCTCATCCTCACTGTATCAAATGTTTCAAATTTAACAAGCAACAAAGTGTCACAGTCGTTTATGTTAATTACTATTTACCGCCCCCCTGGTTCATACTCTGAGTTCTTGCAGGAGTTTTCAGACTTCCTGTCTCATGTAGTGCTATCAGCCGATAAGGTGATTATAGTGGGTGATTTTAATATCCATTTTGAAAATCGGTGTGACTCTTTTAGCATTCATTTTCAAGCAATTCTTGATTCAATGGGTATCACTCAGAATGTGGTGGGTCCTACGCATAACTGTAGTCATACTTTAGACTTGGTCTTGTCATTTGGTATTGACATATCCAGTTTAGCAATTCTTCCTCAGAGTGAGGCTGTTTCTGACCACAGCCTCATAACATACGAGTTGTGTTTAACTGACTGTGTTCATCGGCCACCTCGCTATCAAATTAAACGAGCTATAACACCCAGCACCATAGCCGCGCTCACTGATATTTTACCGGGTCTGACAAACACTGATCCACTTGTAGCTCCGGAAGGACTAGAGCGTTTCACCGAGCACGTCGAGACTTCCCTTCGTACAGCTTTAGACAAAGTTGCACCACTACGATATAAGAGAGCCACGGAGAGAAGAATAGCGCCATGGTACAATGAGCACACGCGTAGCCTCAAACGAGCCGCGCGGATCCTGGAACGTAAATGGCGAAATATGAAGTTAGAAGTGTATAGACTATCATGGAAAAGCAGCCTTATTGAATATAAGCATGCCCTCCATATGGCAAAGTCCTTATACTTATCGGCCTTAATAGAAAAACATAAAAACAATTCAGGACTCCTTTTTAAAACTGTTTCCAGCCTTACGAGGAGTCATGAACAAAACAATTCTCTTATTCCACTAGAGTGTAGCAGTAACAATTTTATGAAATTCTTTAATGATAAGATTGATAAAATTAGGGAAAACATTAGTAGTGCTATCTCAGAGCCTGTCAACATGCCAATGCACCTTGACAGCTGTCTGGTCAGCTCTGATGCCCTGTTCGAGTCCTTCTCCCCAATTGGTCGTGAGGAGCTTATTTCACTGGTGAAATCTGCTAAACCCTCCACATGCATACTAGATGCTGTACCAACCCATCTACTTAAAGAATTACTGCACAGCAATGTAGAACCGTTGCTTACTATAATAAATTATTCTCTGAGCCTGGGCTACGTTCCCAGTTCATTTAAACTTGCAGTCATCAAGCCGCTATTTAAAAAACCTGGTCTTAACCCCCAAGAACTGTCCAACTATAGGCCAATTTCTAATCTGTCATTCATATCCAAAATTTTAGAGAAAGTAGTTTCTTCACAACTCTCTTCCTTCTTACAGACAGAACATGTCTTAGAGTTATTTCAGTCTGGATTTAGAGCTCATCACAGCACTGAAACAGCACTAACTAAAGTACTGAATGATCTCTTAATATCCTCTGATAAAGGACACATTCAGTGCTGCTTTTGACACCATTGATCATAATATTCTACTTAATAGACTGGAGACACTCATTGGCATAAGAGGTCAAGCACTCTCCTGGTTCAGGTCCTACCTGACAGATCGTTACCAATTTGTGCTAGTAAATAACGAATGCTCTGAGCATTCTAAAGTAAAGTATGGTGTCCCACAAGGATCTGTACTGGGCCCCATATTATTCTCATTATATATGCTACCACTGGGCACTATCATTCGTAGGCATGGTATTAGCTTCCATTGCTACGCAGATGATACTCAGTTGTATATATCTTCTAATCCAGATGATACCACCACAACTCTCAAGATTGAGAACTGCGTCCAGGATATTAAAAACTGGATGGCGTCTAATTTTCTTAAACTAAATTCTGACAAGACTGAGGTACTGATTCTTGGGCCTAAAGCTGTTAGAAGCAATTGGGCTGATATTCCCCTTACCCTAGATGGTTTTTCAGTAACACCAAAATCTACTGCAAAAAGTTTAGGTGTCACTATTGATTCTGATCTTTCATTTGACACACATGTATGCAATGTCACTAAGGCTGCCTTTTTCCATTTACGTAATATTGCCAAGCTGAGACACTTACTTTCATTAGCTGATGCAGAGAAGCTAGTTCATGCTTTTGTCTCGTCGAGATTGGACTACTGTAATCAGTCCCACCAGGATTTCGCGGGCCTTTTTTGTGATTGTTGCGGGCTAAAATGTTTGATGTTGTGGGTGTTTTTCAAAAAAATTGCGATGGAAGTTGCGGTGAGTTTTTGCTTTTTTGTGAGTACATTACAATAGGGAGTAAATGTTGTAAGGTTTCCTCTATTTAGTAGTCCATTTTAATTATCTATTTACCTATTTAATCAGGGTTGCCAACTTTTCAAGATCGCTTGAAGTGAGATTTGAACCTGGAGGGGGTGGCGAACGTAAGTTGTTACCGGGCGGCCTGTAAAATGGACACAAATTAAGTATTATATCGAGATCGATCGCCAGTGGTTGGCGCCAGAGCGAATTAGTAACCCATAGATATGGATCAGAGATAAATAAACTTTATCTCCGTTTAAACTTATAAACTTTATCTCAGACCCTCGCCACTTGCGTGCGCTGCAGTGACTTCGCAGGCTACCGTGGCATTGTGGGGAATGTAGTGTTTGTGCGTGCAAAACACCATCGGGCGGCTGTGGCCTGCGGGCCGGTTCTAATAGTAGTTAAATATCATCCAGGGGGCCATAGATAATCAATTCGCGGGTCGGATCTGGACAGTTTACCCCCGCTTTCATGTAGTGTACCGGGAAACTGCTTTTCCCGATCTTTTTGCCGTTATTTTCGTCGCTCATGCTGCTTTCAGTCTGCTCCTCTTGAACGTATATACGGAAGTAAGGCGGGAGTTTGTCGACGTCACATCAATACGACATCAGTGATTGGTCAAATTTGCGGGAAAGTTGCGGTGATTGGCTGAAGTTGCAACACCGCCCTGAATTCGCGGGGTTTGCTTGAAGTTGCGTTGAAGTTGCAAATCGCAACATCGCGACTTTCTGGAGGGTCTGTGTAATAGTCTTCTAATTGGATGCTCTAAACAGTCCATAAAGAAGCTACAACTTGTACAAAATGCCGCAGCTAGAGTCCTAACCAAGGCTAGGAAATTCGATCATATTAGTCCCACTCTCGCCGCACTACACTGGCTGCCAATTAAATATCGCATTGAATTTAAAGTTCTCCTGTTAACCTATAAGGCGTTAAATGGTCTTGCCCCACAATATCTGAGTGAACTCATTGATTATTACAACCCATCTCGCCCTTTGCGCACCCAAAATGCTGGATTTCTCGTAGTTCCAAAAATTAGTAAAACTACAGCCGGAGGCAGAGCTTTCTCTTTTAAAGCCCCTCAATTATGGAATAGCCTTCCAGCTCCAATCCGAGACTCTGACACAGTTCCAATCTTTAAATCTAGACTTAAGACTCACCTGTTTAGTCAAGCCTTCAGCTAAAATTCCCCTTGTAAGGTGTAGGGGCTTGGGGGCCCCCAGACGTTGAGATTTCTGGTGATCTGAGATGTTGATGCTGTCATCCAGCTGTGTCTTGGCATCACTCTATTTTGTGACTATGACTTGACTGGAAAGCAATGTCTCAGTGAGCCCTCATGCCTGTGGTCACCTCTGAACCTCTCCCTTTAGTTATGCTGCTATAGATTAGTCTGCCGGAGCCACATGCTGATCACTGGCACGTGAGCTACGTACATTTAAATCAACGGTGGTTTAAATTCATGTCCACTCAGTCTGTATTATCTATCTTCTTGCATGGCTCTACCCAAGACGATTGGATACAGGCACCTGGGGGATGGTCTGGCTGCCGGTGGATGTGCTGATACCGGGGTTCACCTGGGGAGTAACACTGCAGTCGGAGCCTACAATACCAGCATCACTGCTCCGACACGGAATGAAAGCCTGGCATTCATCAACAGACATTTACAGTGACAATATCAAAACCCAGAACTTTCAATTCTACCTTTTACCTAGTCTGATTGTGTGAATTATGTGTGACTTGTGTATTTGTGTGTTAACGGGCCGCCCAATGGAGGATGGGTTTCCTTTTGAGTCTTGGTTCTCCCGAGGTTTCTTCCTATTCCCCACCATCATAGGGAGTTTTTCCTCGCCACTGTCGCCTTTGGCTTGCTCATTAGGGTTCTGGACCCATAGTATTGTTAACCTTGTAAACCCTGTAAAGCTGCTTTGCGACAACTTGAGTTGTTAAAAGCGCTATACAAATAAACTTTGATTGATTGATTGATGGCTGGGCAAAGTGCACCCTAGCGGCCAGGAGGGGGACTGCCGGCTACATGAATGACATCCCAATTTATTTGACACAGGAAAATAAATTGGAAGTGGGACTGGTAAGTACAAAACATCCCAATCCCAATTTATTTGAATGGCATCCCAATTCCAATTTATTTCCACCTGTCAAATAAATTGGAATTGGGATGCAGTTTATTTCAGCCAAATTATGACTTTGTGCAAACTTAATCAAACTCACACAGTGAGTCAGGGGGACTCAGACATGTGTGTGTGTGTGTGTGTGTGTGTGTATGAGTGTGTGTTTGTCTGTGTGAGTGAGTGTGTATGTGTGTGTGCATGAGTGTGTGTTTGTCTGTGTGAGTGAGTGTGTATGTGTATGTGCATGAGTGTGTGTATGTATGTGTGTGTGTGTGTGTGTGTGTGTGCGTTGGTTTATGTGGTTTACAGAGACTTTTCACCTGATTACATACCGACATTACCAGGACATTTGGGTTTATCAGGACAGGGCTGGTGTCCTCATAATTCCGGCACTGTAGATGCTCTTATCTAAGTGAGAGAAGCTCCCTCTCAAATTTTGGGGCCATGTCCTTATACACCATAAAACCATGAAAATCGCTTTACACAGTGTTGTCCCAGAATTTAGTATAGCGCCCCCCGTAGCCTGGTGTCGGAAATGCTCCTGTGTGCCCTCAGTGTTACGATTTGCGATTTCTGATTGGTTGGGCTTTAAACTGACTACTCAAGCTGTAATTGGCTAAAAGTTCTGTCAATCATGCCAGTGTTATTCGATCAGTGGGCGGAGTTTCACTACGCAGATGCCACGTCATACTAATCGTCCCATAATTTCTAAAGACTGGAAAATCAGGTAAGGTAATGACCTTTATAAATACAAACACTGTTGTTGTATAATTGCTAAACATTTATTAATACTTTAGATTTGTCTGAATGATAAATTAAGCTTTATGTTGGGTCTTAGAAAGCTATTTGTCCCGACTACAAAAACGCTGATTTCCTCTAACATTTCCATGGGTTTGTAGTATAACGTTAGCATCAAATTACTTAGCTAGTCTAGTCTTTAATACAACATAGAATGAGTAGCTCTAGCCTGCTGGGTTAGATCACAAACATTTATCACAAATATTTATCAGTGCTTTGATGCTTCTACATGAGAAAGTATGCTGTACTTGATGTTTTAGAAAGCAAATTAACGCCGCGATTATAATGCTAATTTCCGCTAGCATGTCTATGGGATTTCCAATATAACGTTAGCATCAAGCTAATTGTGTTATATAATTTCTTAGCTAATCACACCAGCACAGTCTATATACAATATAGAATGAGTAGCGCTAGCTTCAATGCCGTAATCTAAAATGTTTAACACTAGAACTACCAAGCCGCCTGCTTTCGACAGTACCCCACTAGAACTACCAAGCCGCCTGCTTTCGACAGTGTCCCAACTAGACTCTTGGTCTCTTGCCAGGTGTGATAAGCCCTTCTCACCTCCAGTGTTATGTAAATGAGGTGTGTGTCAGCTGTGGGTGGTTGCTGTTGACACACCTTTCAGTACACACCTTTGGCTGCCTCATGAGACTGCAACCTCTCTTGGCAGAAGTCTGCTCAACTCAGGACCATGTTTGAGATTTGATTTGTGGAAGGTTGAAATAATGTGAAATTGACACAAACATAATATTTGAATTATAGTGGCATATTGATTATTCAAAATGGCTGATTTTTTAACCTTATTTTAAGTAGTTAAAACTGTCAATAGGTATAGGTAAAGATATTTTTACATAAATTTATACAAAAAACCCTCAGCTACTTGAAATAGAATAATATTCTTGAGCAATTTTAACTTATCAAGATGGTACTTTTTGCAGTGTGTCTCTTTCAAAAACACAACAGCCATAACTAGCAAACAAAAACAGAAAATTTACTTTTCTCTCCCTACTCTCTTTTTTTGTGTACTTTTTGTGCACTGTGTACTTTCGTACCATCTGGTCCATTATATCCACACCACATTTTAGGTAGTTGTAGTCAGTGATTGTGTTTGGCTTTTTTTTTGTGTGTTCCCAGTCTCCACCGTACTGTGCATGGTACTGAGGATGCAGACAGTCTAGACGGGTCTTGGATGGGAAAAGTTGCTCATCTATGGTGATATGCCTTCCTGGGTGGTACAAAGTGATGCAGTTGCCAACGAAAGATTTCCAAATATTAGAAATTGCAGCAAACCGGTCAGTTGCAGCTCGTTCATGGCGTGTGTCCTTGTGATGTCCTGAAAGCGGTTTCGCGACATTATCTTCATGATGGAGGGCACTCCCAATTTTGCAGACCATGCGTCATGCACCGCTGGAAGGCGGACAATCCCTCGCAGGATGAGGATTGCGATGAACGCCATTAGTTCAGGGATGGCCATGAACCAGTTTTCTTGCTCTTGCTGTGTCTGGCGTGCATGCTGGACAGTCCACTCCTGTATGGTCTGAAGTATCTCCAAAGAGATGAAACAGAGGAAACTTTGCAAGCGACTAGTCACTTTTCACTATAAAGGTGCTATAGAAATAAAGATTATTATTATTATTTTTATTATAAAAAGGGAAGGGCAGAAAAAAACACAGCTCAAATGACCACTGCAATGGTTCACCAACTGCTGCTACATTGGACATCTATATTCACCCAAACACATATACACCCACACACACCCTCACACACATACACCCACAAACCTTATTTTCAGTAGTTTTTAGCACTTTGAATTGCATGAATGTATGAAAGGTGCTATAGAAATAAATATTTATTATTTTTTATTATAAAAAGGGAAGGGCAGAAAAAACACAGCTCAAATGTCCACTGCAATGGTTCACCAACTGCTGCTACATTGGACATCCATATTCATCCAAACACAAAGACAATCTCCCTCAATCTCCCCAAGGGGAGGCCAGAGTTTTTTCTTCTCTATCTGAGTCAGTGAACACATCCAGCAGAACAATGAACTGGTGGCTCACACCATCACCCCCCCCCTCCACCCACTCCCCGTCTACCTATAATGGCTGCATGTGCATAACAAAGGGTGGCCTAATGGGATGCAAATGTCCCCAGAACTGCCCCCTGGTGGAGGCCAGGTAGAAAAGTTTGGAATTAAAATGGTGGTAGTCCTAGTGTTAAATGATTATTTTGATTTAGAATTCATTTGTTACTAAACATTTCACCCCATCTGAGTAGTAGTAGCCAGCTTGTCAGCTAGCTAGTCAGTGTTAGGGAGTTTTCTGTGACTGGGTGAGTGCTAGGTTAGTTCAGTTATTTTCTCACTTTTGTTGGGTTTAATCTGCATGAATATGTGGTCTAGTCTACTCTTTAACACTAGAGCTCCTAGAGAAGCGAAAAATTTCACAGGGCTTGGTAGGGTCCATGTAGCCCACTCCCCTGCTGTGAAGGGATTAACGCCCATTGTCTTGGTAATGCGGTGGAAGCGGCTCACCCCCAGCTCATACGCCTGCCAAAGCACAAGCTGGCTCACCCCCAAACTCATATGACCAAAACACCAAACGTGATACTTCACGAAAAAGTTGAAGTTACAAGCAGACTGTATGTTACCGATACTACAACAAACGGCAGAAAATTTGTAGACTCGTGTTTCAAAAGTTACAATTCAATCGCACGTAGAGACGACAGTTTCTCTAATGAGTCCCGTCAAACAATAAAAATAAATAAAAATGTTTGAATCTTGCTCTTTGTATATTTCATATACTATACTATATAATATTTGTTGTAATCAAACACTTTCTGTTTCCGCGTTTGAATTCGCGTTTGAAAAGCTAAGAAATTATATGGCGCAATTAGCTTGATGCTAATGTTATATAGGAAATCCCATATCATTGCTAGCGAAAATTAGCATGGTCGCGTTGCATCACTGCATCACTGATAAATGTTGTGATCTAAACAGCAGGCTGGAAAAGGAGAGGAAAAGACAGGAAAACAAATTCATGTGCTCTCTATCTATCTATCTATCTATCTATCTATCTATCTATCTATCTATATATATTTGTGTTAGAAGCATTTGATAGAAGCATTTGTGTTTCTGCTTGTTTGTGATCTAAACAGCAGGCTTGAATCTTGCTCTTTGTACATTTCTTATACTATCTATCTATCTATCTATCTATCTATCTATCTATCTATCTATCTATCTATATTTGTGTTAGAAGCATTTGATAGAAGCATTTGTGTTTCTGCTTGTTTGTGATCTAAACAGCAGGCTTGAATCTTGCTCTTTGTACATTTCTTATACTATCTATCTATCTATCTATCTATCTATCTATCTATCTATATTTGTGTTAGAAGCATTTGGTAGAAGCATTTGTGTTTCTGCTTGTTTGTGATCTGTGATCTCTGTGATCAGAGACTTTCTGGGTGAGGCTGCTGCCTCAGTCTTGCTCTGTGAATTAACATAATAAAGGGTGATGTTTGGCTTTGCTAATTGCTGGCAAGAAGGAGAAGAAGGAGGGGTGATGTCCTCAGAATCCTGAATTCTCAGGAGCTCTAGTGTTAATACAACATAGAATGAGTAGCTCTAGCCTGCTGGGTTAGATCACAAACATTTATCTTAAACATTTCAGTGCTTTGATGCTTCTACATGAGAAAGTATGCTGTACTTGATGTTTTAGAAAGCCAATTAGCGCCGCGATTATAATGCTAATTTCCGCTAGCATGTCTATGGGATTTCCTATATAACGTTAGCATCAAGCTAATTGTGTTATATAATTTCTTAGCTAATCACACCAGCACAGTCTATATACAATATAGAATGAGTAGCGCTAGCTTCAATGCCGTAATTTAAAATGTTTAAATGATTATTTTGATTTAGAGTAGTAGTAGCTGATTTAGAGTAGTTCTGAGTAGTAGTAGCCTATAAGCTTGTCAGCTAGCTAGTCAGTGTTAGGGAGTTTTCTGTGACTGGGTGAGTGCTAGGTTAGTTCAGTTATTTTCTCACTTTTGTTGGGTTTAATCTGCATGAATATGTGCTCTGATGTTTATGATGTTTACTGTATTTGAATATATCATCATACAATTTAAAACGCCATTCATATTTGTAGATAACTATCTCAGGTAGTTCAGCTCCCCCAAATCACATTGTGAGAATGAATAAAATCCCCTGTAGTGGTTATTAATGGTTGGTTAGTTTGTACTTGTCATTAAGTCAGTCTACATTGTTTTTTCTTTGCAAACTATACAACACTAATTAGATAAACCCAAAAAGACAATCACAAAAATCACAGTTGTGTATTTTCAGTAACCTTATTACCAGCATGTTCTTATGACAGTTGGGCCTGCATTGTTTATATGCTGTGAATTAAGTGAACTCGCTCATCACAGCACTCTCCAGCCATTCAGAAACTCATATCTTGTTCAAAAATGCAGAAATGTGGGCTAATATGTTAGCTATAAGCCCTGAACAATCAAATAAACAGACTAAGATGTATTTAATGATATTAATGAGCAAAGTAAAACTTAAGTTTTTTTTTGCTAGGAAGAGTAGCACTTGAGTTGCCATGGAGCTGAGAAAGAGAAAGCTTAATCCAAAAGAGGAGGCTGCATATTTTACATCTGCTTGTAAAGACAAAGACGGGTTTGATGTGAAGTATATAAATGCTATAATAAATGCTATATAAATAAAGGTAATTTAATATTCATGCGTAATAGCATGTATTTGTTTTGCATTGTTGTGGTTTAATGTGATGTTTTCCAATAGCAACAAGAAGTCCACACTGGGAAGACCCAGCTTGACATGTTCTCTGTTTTCTCATGTAGGCCGTGGAGTTTTCAGCTGTGTCCATTTTGATAAGGGAGATTTTCTTTTGGAATACAGAGGGGACCTAATAAACAAACATGAATGTGAGAGAAGACAGAGAATATATAAAGAAGCACTGAAAATATTCATGTTTGAATTTCGTTACAATGGAAAGCTTTTTTGGTATGTATATTATACTCATTTGTAGCTACACACTGACCAGTCACTTCATTAAGTCCACCTGTTTGTATCCACACTCATGCATTTGATCAGTACAACTTACCATATGTATGGTTTTTGTAGTTCTACAATAAAATAATATAATCCAGCGGTTTCTTTGCATACTTTGCCTCCTTTCACCCTCTTTAGTGGTCAGGACCCCCAGTGTGACTGCATTGATGAGAATGATCTACCACTGTGGTGGTCCTGACCATTGAAGAACAGGGTGAAGGGGACTAGTAAAGTATGCAGACAAACAGAAGTAATTAATAGAATGTAACTGTAGAACAATAAAGAGCACCTTGAAGTGGTGCTGAATAAATTGATAGTGAGTGTAAATACAAGGAGGTGTACATAAAGTGGTTGTGTGGTGATTATTTTTGAGGTTATGCTGTGATAAAAAAAAGATATTCTTTTATTCATTGTTGTACTAAAAGTTGTCTGTTATGCTTTATTTAAATGTTTCAGTGTTGATGCTTCATTGGAAGATAAGTCTCTTGGGAGACTTGTGAATGATGACCATGTTAGCCCAAACAGCAAAATGAAAACAATCAGAGTAGCGGGAAAACCCCATTTGTGTTTATTTGCAACAAGGAGCATTAGTCCTGGAGAAGAGATCACATACAACTACGGTGACTCTGAATGGCCATGGAGATGCAAGGTATTAAGATATGAGCATTCACTATAATTAAAGCAACATTCTATATGCAGATATATTTTAATAAATTCGGTGAGTGTATTTGAGCTGTGCATGGCTCAGACGTGTCCTGTGAGTGCAGTGTGTTTAAGGACATTAAGAATTTGCTGGTCAAGCTTAATCCATGAGTCAATGTGTGTCACAGGAACCTTCTATATAAGCACACTGCTACATATTGTAACTGCAGTGTTTGCTGGGATATTGTGTGCACCCGGTTGAGTTAAGCATAGACCTGTTGTGTAAGCTGCAGAGTCTCTTGCTCTGTAAGGTGCAGAGTCTCAGACTAGAGAGTCACTTGCTGTCTTCAAACATAGATTGAAACGTAGACCTGTTTCTTGAGTACTTAAAATGAGCACTAACTCAATGAATAACACTTGTAGTCTGTTCTTAAATTGTATGTCTCCTGTTTAAGTGAGCCTGTTTTAATCAAAATACTAAGTGATGGCATTGATTCATGTGCATGTTAATGTCAACCAGTTAATGTTGATATGTATAGTGTAGGACAAAATTGTGGTCTCGAGGGACTTCTTTTTCTGAAGCTGTAGTTTGTCACAGATTATCTTGCATATTGTTTACACAACATTTCCATATACTGACAACACATGAAAATAGTTCACTGGTAACTAGCAATGATGCAGGTGGTATCTTGTCTCTGAAACGTCTTTAGGCTGTTCCTGGGAAAGAACCTGTTGCCAGTGCTAGAATGGCTACCTTATCACCTGACAAAGAGCCACGACAGGTAATTTGTATTAATATAACATTCTTAATTAACTTTTGATCCCACAAATCTATTTTTGAAGGATTGTTACACAAAAATCAGCTGTCCACAACAGCAGATGTAGATAAATGTATTTCAGGTATCATTTACAGTCAAATTTTGTTACATAAGGAATAGCAGTAAGTTAGTCAGGGCTTTTAAAAGATAACACTTTTTACTTTCCTTCAGGAATGATTGGTGTCACATTTCTGAATCTTATTTGTGTTTCTAGAATTCAGCTGAGATAGATGCTGAGGAAACAACTTCTGCACCACTGACCATGAAGGACCAGTTGTGGACTGAGGAGCACCATTTACAGATTTCATGTGAAGTAGCACAAGAGGTAATTTTGAGACACAATGCTGTGATTTTCAGAAAAATGTTGCACATTTTTTTGGAGTTGCAGTAAACATTCACTATGTAATTGCCTCAATTCTTTTATGGTCCCTGAGGAAGAAAGAACTATAAAAATTATGTCAGATTATGAACCCCTGCATTCACTAGCAGAACTTGATGAGTTCAGTAAATGGAAATTGCCTGAATGTTGTGTTGTATTGGCTAAATCCTTAATATGTGTATTTAAGATTGTGTTTGACCATGACCTGTTATGAGAGAACATTGTGTTTATTGAGGACAGTGACAGAATATCTCAAAGTGCTTTGTCTTTACTTAAGGAATATTCATGTGTCAATGTGTGTGACAGAAACCTTTAATATCAGGACACTACAACTTATTGTAACTGCAGTGTCTGCTAGGATATTGTGTGTACCAGGCTGTGTTAAGTTTGGACCTGTTTTGTAAGCACACTGTGGTTTACAGGGAGGCTATAGTAGTTTATCAGTGCATGTTAATGGCAGCCAGTTAATGTTGATGTGTATAGTGTATGACGTGATTGTGGTCTCGAGGGACTTCTTTTTCTGAAAATATATTTCAAATCACAGACTATCTTGCACATTGTTTTCACACCGCTTCCATATACTGACATCACAGGAACATGGTGCACTGGTGCCTACCAATGATACAATGATAGTGGTATCTTGTTTCTGTAACATCTTTAGGCCATTCCTGCAAAAGGACCAGTTGCCAGTGCTGCAATGGCTACCTTATCACCTGACAAAGAGCCACGACAGGTAATTTGTATTTCCATACCATTCTTAATTACCTTTTGATCCCACAAATCTATTTTTGAGGACCTGTTGCACAAATATTTGCTGTCCACAACAGCAGATTTGGATAAATGCATTTCAGTTATCATTTACGGTCAAATTGTTTTACCCAAGGAAGTAAGCAATAGGTTAGTGATGGGTTTTTAAAAAGATAACACTTTTTACTTTCCTTCAGGAATGTTTGGTGTCACATTTCTGAATCTTATTTGTGTTTCTAGAATTTAGCTGAGATGGATGCTGAGGAAACAACTTCTGCACCACTGACCATGAAGGACCAGTTGTGGACTGAGGAGCACCATTCACAGATTACATGTGAAGTAGCACAAGAGGTAATTTTGAGACACAATGCTGTGATTTTCAGAAAAATGTTGCACATTTTTTGGAGTTACAGTAAACATTCACTATGTGATTACCTCAATTCTTTTATGGTCCCTGAGGAAGAAAGAACTATAAAAATTATGTCAGACTATGAACCCCTGCATTCACTAGCAGAACTTGATGAGTTCAGTAAATGGAAGTTGTCTGAATGTTGTGTTGTATTGGCTAAATCCTTAATAAGTGTATTTAAGATTGTGTTTGACCATGACATGTTATGAGAGAACATTGTGTTTATTGAGGACAGTGACAGAATATCTCAAAGTGCTTTGTCTTTACTTAAGGAATATTCATGTGTCAATGTGTGTGACAGAAACCTTTAATATCAGGACACTACAACTTATTGTAACTGCAGTGTCTGCTAGGATATTGTGTGTACCAGGTTGTGTTAAGTTTGGACCTGTTTTGTAAGCACACTGTGGTTTACAGGGAGGCTATAGTAGTTTATCAGTGCATGTTAATGGCAGCCAGTTAATGTTGATGTGTATAGTGTATGACGTGATTGTGGTCTCGAGGGACTTCTTTTTCTGAAGCTGTATTTCAAATCACAGACTCTCTTGCACATTGTTTTCACACCATTTCCATATACTGACATCACAGGAACATAGTGCACTGGTGCTTAACAATGATACAATGATAGTGGTATCTTGTCTCTGTAAAGTTTTTAGGCCATTTCTGCAAAAGGACCTGTTGCCAGTGCTACAATGGCTACCTTATCACCTGACAAAGAGCCACAACAGGTCATTTGTATTGACATACTAATTACCTTTTGATCCCACAAATTTATTTTTGAGGACCTGTTGCACAAATATTTGGTGTCCACAACAGCAGATTTGGAAAATTGCATTTCAGTTATCATTTACAATTGTCAAATTGTATTACCCCAGGAACAGCAATAGGTTAGTGAGGGTTTTTAAAACCTAGCCACTAGGGTGCACACACCAGTGTATTTTAGTGCTGGTCCCATGCCCGGATAAATAGGGAGGGTTGCGTCAGGAAGGGCATCCGGTGTAAAAACGGCGCCAAATCAAATGATGCGGATCAAAAATAGAAATTCCATACCGGATCGGTCGAGGCCCGGGTTAACAACGACCGCCACTGGTGCTGTTTTCCAACAGGGCATTAGTGGATATTGGACTACTGTTGGGACAAGGAGGAGGAGGAGGAGAGGGGGGAAGAGGGTTCTGAAGCTGAAGGAGAGGAGGCAGAGCAGGAAGTTGTTAGAGTTGGTATGTTGAATGTGGGCTCTATGACAGGTAAAGGGAGAGAGCTAGCTGATGCGATGGAGAGGAGGAAGATAGATATACTGTGTGTACATGGGACCAAGTGGAAGGGGAGCAAGGCCAGGAGAATTGGTGGTGGCTTCAAACTCTTCTACCATGGTGTAGACAGGAAGAGAAATGGAGTAGGGGTAATCCTGAAAGATGAGTTTAGTAAGAGTGTAGTGGAGGTAAAGCAAGTAAGTGGCAGGGTGATCTGTGTAAAGTTAGAGATTGATGGGGTGATGATGAATGTCATCAGTGATTAAGCTCCTCAGGTAGGTTGTGATGTGGAGGAGAAAGAAGAATTCTGGAGAGAGTTAGATGAAGTTGTTTTGCAGGTTCCTAAAGAAGAGAGAGTGGTTATTGGAGCAGATTTAAATGGACATGTTGGTGGAGGGAACAGTGGTGATGAGGAGGTGTAGGGTAGATGTGGTGTTAAAGAAAGGAATACGGAAGGACATATGGTGGTAGATTTATGCTAAAAGGATAAAGATGGCTGTAGTTAACACTTACTTTAAGAAAAAGGAAGAGCACAGGGTAACATATAAGAGTGGGGTATGATGCACACAGGTCGACTATATCCTCTGTAGGAGATGAAACCTGAGAGAGGTTAGTGATTGCAAGGTGTTACCAGGGGAGAGTGTAGCTAAACAGCAGTGGACAGCAGGAAGTGAAGAAGAGGACGAGAGTGAGAGCGGAACCTAAGATCAGGTGGTGGAAGTTAAAGGATGAGGACTGTGGTGTAAAATTCAGGGATGAGGTGATGCAGGTACTGAGTAATGGTGGTGGTGTTCTGGATACCTGGGATGAGACTTCAAATGCAGTGAGGGATGTGACTAGGAAAGTACTTGGTGTGACCTCAGGACAGAGGAAGACAGACAAGGAGTTGTGGTGGTGGAATGAGGAAGTTCAGGAAAGTTTGAGAGGAAAGCGGTTGGCTAAAAAACATTGGGATTTTCAGCGAGATGAAGAAAGTAGACAGAGGTACAAGGAGATGTGTCATAAGGCAAAGAGAGCAGTGGCAGAAGCTAAAGAGAAGGCGTATAGCAAGCTGTATGAGAAGTTGAACACTAAGGAAGGGGAAAAGGATCTGTACAGATTGGCCAGACAGAGAAACCGTGATGGGCAGGATGTCCAGCAGATTAGGATGATAAAGAATAAAGATGGAAATGTGTTGTCTGGTGAGGAGAGTGTCTTGGGAAGGTGGAAGGAGTATTTTGAGGAACTGATGAATCAAGAGAATGAAAGGGAAAGAAGGTTAGAAGAGGTAGAGGTTGTGAATCAGGAAGTGCCTCAGGTGAGCAAGGAGGAAGTAAGGGCTGCAATTTGGAGAATGAAGTGTGGTAAGGCAGTTGGACCAGATGATATTCCAGTGGAGGTATGGAAATGTTTGGGAGAGACAGCAGTGGAGTTTTTGACTGGGTTATTTAACAGAATCTTGGAAGGTCAGAAGATGCCTGAGGAGTGGAGACAAAGCATAATGGTGCCGATTTTCAAGAATAAGGGCGACATTCAGAGCTGTAGTAATTACAGGTGAATAAAGTTGATCAGTCACAGCCTGAATATCTGGGAAAGAGTAGTGGAAGCTAGGCTTAGAGGAGAGGTAGAGATCTGTGAGCAACAGTATGGTTTCATGCCAGCTAAGTGCACCACAGATGCTATGTTTGCTTTGAGAATGTTAATGGAGAAGTATAGGGAAGGACAGAAGGAGTTACATTGTGTGTTTGTTGACTTAGAGAAAACTTATGATAGAGTACCGAGACAGGAGCTGTGGTATTGTATGAGGAAGTCAGGAGTAGCAGACGTTGTGGTTCATAATAGGTATTCAGGAGCAAACCCGTGCAATGCTTTATAAGTTAATAAAAGAATTTAAAAATCAATACGGAATTTAACTGGGAACCATTTTGTAGTTCTGATTACTGTTATTAATTGAATGTTTAATAGTCATATGGTTCTTAAAGTTACACTTTTAGTTAAGTATTTATCGTATTTGGTGGATTTAGACATAGCGATTGCTTAATTCGTCAACATATATTAAATGTGGATTGGAACAGAATTCATATTCTGACATCATGAAACTATACAGTCTACAGCTCTGGCTCGTCCTTTTTTGGATATTATGTTCAAGAATTTACCAACCTGTGATGGGTATTATCCACTATTCTGCTGCGGAACTGGTTCGGCTACGATACTCTCAGTTTGTTCCATTGCTCTCACTACCGGTGCCTCTGCTTTCCAACGCGGATTTGATTTATATCCCCCGTCGAAAATATATTCATCGAGGGTCCCGCCGGTCTCTATATGAGGACATAACTGCTCCACTGCAATCCATCGGATCTACTGCTCGTCGAACCCGCCGTGGACCGAGTCGGGTAGTTGACCACAGTGTGCTAGTGTGCCCAGACCGGTTGGCTAGCACCTCTACTGGAGCTGACAGTACCATAAATTCGGTCTGCTTAACATCCGCTCGTTAACGAGCAAAGGACTTCTTATCCAGGATCTCCTTGTTGACCGCAAGTATGACATCCTCTGTCTAACTGAGACGTGGCAACAACAAAATGACTTTACGCAACTTAATGAATCCGCTCCTGCTGGATATGTTTACATCTGTAAACCACGTGACTCTGGTCGAGGAGGAGGTCTTGCGATATTCCATCGGGAGGACCGAAAAGTCTCTCCGGTGTCTGCGCCTGTCTTCGCCTCCTTTGAGTCACTGGTCTGTCAACTTGCTGGTTCCACACCTACCATCATTGTGAACATCTACCGTCCTCCTAAAGGTAACAAAGACTTTCTTCAGGGTTTCGCTGCGCTGCTAACTCATCTGATCACTCTCTCACCTGCTATTATAGTTATGGGCGATTTTAATATTCATATGGACAGCACTAACAATCCCCTCACCAAAGACTTTATATCATGTCTGGGGAGCTTCGGACTGGAACAGTTTATTGACGTTCCCACACACTGTAAAGGTCACATTCTTGACCTCGTTTGCTGCTCTGGTGTCACTCCTTTTAACCATTCGGTTGAAGAGCTAGCTATATCTGACCACTCTCTCATCTCCTTTAATGTCAGTTTGCCTCTCTTCATCACGAAGCTTCCCCGTCTCATCACCTTCCGTAATATTAAGGATATTGATTCTGTCTCTCTGTCCTCCAGTATAATCTCCCACTTGGATTTCCAACAACAAATGTTCCCTGATGAACTAATGTCATCATATAACACTGGTCTTCAGGCCATTCTGGATTCTCTTGCCTCGTTGAAAACACGTATGGTTCACTTCTCACGCTCAGCCCCATGGTTTACACCTGAGCTTCGTCTCTTGAAAACCAAGGGACGACAATATGAGCGATTGTTTCGCAAAACTGGTTCATCTGTTCATAAGGACATGTATAAGGACCATATGCTGCACTATAAGGACTCACTATCACAGGCTAAATCGGACTTCTATACTGGATTAATTATTTCTATGAATGGAGACACTAGATCATTGTATGCATTTTATAAAAAAACTGTGCAAGCTCCGGACTCTCTTCCATCGTATCTCTGTTCTACTACCTTCTGCAATTCTCTTATGTCATTTTTCAATGAGAAAATTAAGAAGATTTACAAGTCTCTTGAATCTCCATCTTCTACATTGACTATCCCTAATTATTATAATTTTTCCTTTCTTTCCTCTACATCTTTTTCATCTTTCTCTCTTCCTCCTACCTCAGAACTCTATGATCTTATTAGTAAGGCTAAGCCACCTACCTGCTCATTGGACCCTCTTCCCACTAAACTGGTCAAATCCTGTCTTCCTTCTCTGCTTCCTTTTATTACTGCAATCATTCACTCTTCTCTCACAACTGGGACTGTACCAGCTGCCTTGAAAACTGCAGCTATCAACCCAATTAAAAAAAAGCCTGGTGCTGATCCTACCGATTTTAATAACCTACGCCCTATCTCCAATCTTCCATTCATTTCAAAAATACTTGAGAAAGTTGTTACAGCTCAGCTTCACTCATATCTGTCACACAATGATCTTTATGAAAAATTTCAGTCTGGTTTCCGTTCCTCTCACAGCACAGAAACAGCACTTGTTAAAGTCACCAATGATCTCCTCTGCACAGCTGATTCCGGTCAAATTTCTATTCTTATTCTTTTAGATCTGAGCGCTGCCTTCGATACTGTCTGTCACTCCACTCTTCTTCATAGACTGTCTTTCATCGGCATAACTGACACACCGTTACAATGGTTTAAATCATATCTGTCAAACCGCACAGTTTATTCAGCTCAAAACCTTCACTTCTCAACCTTCTCCTGTAATTTCTGGTGTGCCTCAGGGTTCTGTCCTTGGCCCCCTTCTTTTCATAATCTATCTTCTCCCCCTTGGTAACATCTTCCGTAAATATCATATCAACTTTCACTGTTACGCGGATGACACACAGCTCTATCTCTCAAGTAAGCCTACTTCCAATCTTCTTCTGCCTTTCCTTACAGACTGTTTACCCGAAATAAAAACATGGCTCTCTCTCAACTTTCTCAAATTAAATGGTGATAAAACTGAGGTTTTACTTGTTGGCACTAAATCCAATCTATCCAAAGTGACCAGTTTTTCTCTCACCATTGATAATTGTTCTGTCTCTCCCTCATCTCAGGTAAAGAGTTTGGGTGTCATCCTGGATAGTACCTTATCACTTCAGTCACACATCAACAATATTACCAGATCTGCTTACTTTCACCTTAGAAATATCAATTGTCTACGGCCTTCTCTTTCCTCCCACACTACTGCTATTCTGGTCCACAGCCTTGTTACATCCCACATAGATTATTGTAATTCCCTTCTTTTTGGTCTTCCACGTAAATCACTTCACAAACTTCAAATGGTTCAGAATTCAGCTGCACGTATCATTACAAGAACTCCCTCTTCTCACCACATCACTCCTGTTTTACAACAGCTGCACTGGCTGCCAGTTAGGCAACGCATCATCTACAAAATTTTACTACTTACTTTCAAGGCTATTCATAACCTTGCACCTCCGTATATAACAGATCTCATCAACATTACCACTCACTCACGATCTCTGAGATCATCTGCCTCCACTCACCTGTCTGTCCCCACTGTCCGCTTAAGCACCATGGGGGGCAGGGCTTTTAGTAACTCTGCTCCTAGGCTATGGAATGTCTTACCACCCGATTTAAGAAACTCTGACTCTATTACGTATTTTAAGTCAGGTCTCAAAACATACTTGTTTAGAGGTGCCTTTAATGTATGATTCCGATCTTCTGTCTATTTTATCCATTATTTTAATTTATTTGTACCTTTTCTCTGTCTTAATGTTATTTATTATTATTATTATTATTATTATTATTATGTAAGGTGACCTTGAGTGTCAGAAAGGCGCCATCAAATAAAATTTATTATTATTATTATTATTATTATTATTCTGGTCAGAACCCTGGCTGCGGCATTTTGAACTATTTGAAGTTTATTTAAATTCCGATTTGAACATCCTGACAGTAGTGAGTTACAGTAGTCTAGTCTGGAGCTAACAAAGGCGTGCACCAATTTTTCTGCATCATCTTGTGATAATGTATTTCTTAAATTAGCAATGTTGCGGAGATGTAGAAAAGCTATCCTAGTAGTATTATCTATGTATTTATCAAATGATAGGTCAGAGTTGAGTATGACGCCTAGGTTTTTGGCTACTGTGCCAGGTGTAATGGGGTAGTCTGCGAGATTAAGCATTAGATCTGGAATTTTCTGTTTTGAGGCCTTTGGGCCCAGGAGGAGGACTTCAGTTTTGTCCTCATTAAGTTGGAGGAAGTTTAGAGACATCCAGCATTTAATATCTCTTACACTTGATCTCTTACAGTGGAAAGTAAGTTGAACAGGCTAGGTAAAGTTATCTATGATTATGGTGTGGCAAGATTTGGTGTTGTGCAGAAGAAAGGAATGAGTAAGGCTGTTTGTAAATCAAGGAGGCAGGTAGAAATAGGAAAACTTGTCAAGGAGTCAAGGTTGTTGAGGAAGCGGTGGAAGCGGGGTAATGAGCAGGAAAGAGAGGGCATTGAGTTACTGCAAGACGAGTTGAAAAGTAAGTTAGGGAAATTACGGAGAGCAGAAGCTATGAGGAAAAGAAGGAAGAAGAAAAAGCGCGCTAGAGAGGCATTCTTTAAGGCAGCGTTTCTCAACCAGGGTCCCGCGGCACCAGATCTCTCAAGTTTGGTGGGCGTGAGCTTTTTTTCAGGCGGGGGAGGGATTGGAATCTGTCGCGATTACGTTCGCCACCCCCCAACCCCCCCGTCAACAACTTACGTTCGCAACTGGGGTGCCTTAAAATTTTGCATGCATATAAAGGGTGCCACAACTGAAAAAAGGTTGAGAAACACTGCTTTAAGGATCTGTTTAGATTTGTTAAAACGTTGTTTAGTCAGGAGAAGTCAGGGATCCTAAAGGTAGGAAAGAAGGAGCTTGAGGGGCATTTTCAGAAGGTGTACTCAAGGGAGGAAAAGACTAGTGAGGTGAAATTGCCAGCAGATATTCCGCCAGTAGGTGACCTACAGTGGAAGATGGATGTTAATCCCCTTAAGTGGAGTGAGGTACAGGAAGTAGTGCGGTGCGCAAAAGCAGGTTCAGCACCAGGGCCTAATGGAGTTCCATATAGATTATATAAAAGTGCACCAGATGTTTTGAAGTTGTTATGGAGGTTGATGTTTATAGTGTGGAAGAAGGGGATTATCCCAAAGGACTGGCGAAGGGCAGGTGGTGTTCTTATTCCGAAAGAGAAGGATTCTGTAGCCATAGAGCAGTTTCGTCCCATAAGCTTGCTTAATGTGGAGGGTAAAATATTCTTTAGTGTAGTTGCACGTAGGTTGGCAGCATTTCTGAAAAAGAATAAGTTAATTGATACATCGGTGCAAAAAGCAGGGATTACAGGTTTTTCAGGGTGTATAGAGCATAGTAGCATGATTTGGCACCAGATTCAAACAGCAAGAGCAGAGAGAAGTGATCTACATGTGGTATTCTTAGATCTGGCTAATGCTTTTGGTTCGGTACCGCATGCTCTGTTGTGGAAGGCATTTGAATTTTTTCAGGTTCCAGATGAGATTGCGAGGTTAGTTAAAGCTTATTTTGGAGACATTCAGTTTTGTTTCAGCACAGAGGAGTTTGTTACATCTTGGCAACGTCTGGAAGTAGGTATAATGGCAGGGTGCACAATCTCATCATTGGCATTTACAATAGCAATGGAGGTGATTATCAGGGCTTCTAAGTGGGTTGTAGGTGGGGAGAGGCTGCATGATGGCACCCGGCTCCCACCGATTAGGGCATACATGGATGACATGACTACATTAACGACTACTGTTCCATGTACTCGGCGGCTGTTGGAGAAGCTAGGGGATAATCTTAGGCTGGCTAGGATGAAGGTTAAACCCAGTAAGTCTAGGAGTGTTTCAATTGTGAAAGGGAAGTTGACACAAGAAAAGTATGTGATGGAGGGAGAAGTAATACCGTCTATTCTGGAGAAATCAGTTAAGAGTCTAGGTAGGTGGTACACCGCAGCACTGAACGACAAAGAGCAGGTTGTAGAGTTAAGGAAGGAATTGGGTGAGGCGATTAATAGTATCGATAAGTCCTTTTTGCCAGGTAAATTAAAGTTGTGGTGTTTGCAGTTTGGATTGTTGCCTCGTCTAAGGTGGCCACTGACAGTGTATGATATTCCAATGACTGAAGTTGAGAGGCTAGAAAGGATTGTTAATAAGGCTGTAAGAAAATGGCTTGGGGTTCCACATTGTCTTAGTAGTGTGGCATGGTTTGGGAGAGGAGTGCTAGAACTGCCACTAACAAGCTTAGTTGAGGAGTTTAAATGTGCCAAGGTAGGCCGAGAAATGTTGTTGATAGGGTCGAAAGATGCACTGATCAAAGCAGCGGCACCAGTGACACGTACAGGAAGAAAGTGGAATTCCCAAGAGGCAACTCAGGCAGCAAAGAGGGCATTGGAGCATAGAGATGTTGTAGGGCACGTGCAAAATGGGAGGGCAGGACTAGGGTCAGGTGATACATGGAGGGCATTCAGCAAGGGCACATCTCCTGAGAGAAGGCGAATGGTGACTGGTTTTATTCAAGAGCAGGAGGAAGTAAGGTGGGCAAAAGCTGCAGGACAGAGTAAGCAGGGTCAGTGGATGAAATGGGAAAGTGTGGAGAAGAGGAGAATCACCTGACGAGAGTTGTGGGCATTGGATGCAAGTCGTATAAAGTTTCTTGTGGGAGCTACTTATGATGTGCTTCCAATTCCACAAAACCTTGGGCAGTGGTTTGGTGAGGATCCAACTTGTAAACTATGTGCAGGAAGTGGTACATTGAAGCACATCCTGTCGGCATGCAAGGTGAGTTTGTCACAGGGACGTTATACATGGAGGCATAATCAGGTACTTAAATCATTGGCAGGTGCACTTGATAAGAAGCGGTTGGAAGTTAATGGCATGCCAGTTGCTAGTTCCAATAGAGTAATTAGGTTTGTGTGTGAGGGGCAGCATAGCAAGGAGCCAGCACAGTTTTCAAAAGTTGGTGGTAAGTGGGCTGATGCAAGAGATTGGAAACTGTTGGTTGATGTAGGCTGTAAATTGCAGGTTCCAGAGTGTATTGTTGTCACAAACTTGAGGCCAGATGTTGTGTTGTACTCTGAAAGTAATTGGATAGTGTATTTCATAGAGCTAACTGTTCCATTTGAGGACGAAGTTGATGCAGCACATGAAAGGAAAAGGTTGAAGTATGCAGATTTGGTGGCTGAGGTAAGAGAGCGGGGCTGGCAAGCATATATTAGACCTGTAGAGGTAGGGGCTAGGGGTTTCGTGGCGAAGTCTGCCACAAGACTACTGGCTGAGTTTGGATTTAGAGGCTGTGTGATGAGAGCAGTGGTAAAAGAGTTGTCAGCGGTAGCTGAGAGATCTAGTCAGTGGGTGTGGCTAAGAAGGGCTGAGGTTAGGTGGGGTAAGGATAGTACTTGAAGAGATCAATTGTTTGGTGTGTGTGATGTTGAGATATGGGTAGGATTGTCACTTGGCTTTTCCGATAGCCGTCGGGTAGCAGGGTTGTTGGTAAATTCTGTGATGGGCTACATTGTGAGCTTGGAGGGGGGTGGGTCTGGGACGCCAGACTCCACTGATGAGCCTTCTGGAGGTGTTGGGGGCTCAATTCATCGAAACACCAACAAAGGGAGGTGCCTTCCTGATGACCCCAAGGAAAAGCTTGCAAGGTATTGTGTGTGTCCATGTCACTTTGTTTTGAAGGTCAGTCCAGGTTTGTTTGGTGGTCTGAGTACTTGGCAGTTGAGGCAATGGACCATGAACATAGTGCACTGTGCTTCTGGATCCTTGTCGAGCCAGTATCAGATTGTAGCTGCTGCTGTGTTCTGTTCAAGCAACTAGTGTGTGCATAGGAATCACATATTTGAAAAGTTCCAATCTGGTTTTAGGCCCCATCACAGTACTGAAACAGCATTAGTTAAAGTAACAAATGATCTCCTCCTTGCTTCAGATCAAGGCTATGTATCACTGTTAGTGCTTCTTGATCTTAGTGCAGCTTTCGACACAATTGATCATAGGATCTTGCTAGAAAGGTTAGAACGCTGGGTTGGAGTCTCAGGCACAGCCCTTTCATGGTTTTATTCTTACTTAACAAATCGCTATCAGTTTGTAGAGCTCAATAATATTCCATCCAAACGTACAAAAGTTAAATATGGGGTCCCGCAAGGCTCCATTATTATTTACATTATATATGCTACCATTGGGCACAGTTATAAACAAACATAGTGTCAATTTTCACTGCTATGCAGATGACACTCAACTTTACATATCAGCCAAACCTGATGACAAACTCAGTTTAAGAAAAATTGAGGCCTGTGTAAGTAACATAATACAGGAAGATGATAAATCCTGCACCTAACATCCGGAGTCATGCAACAGGCTTGGCTAGGATGTATTAACCAACTAACAACTATGATCTAATAATACCTACACAATACTACTAAGAAGACAAGATATATTTCACACACCCTATGCAGATATAGGCATAATTGTTGGGCAACTTTTTCTATGATCTTAGATATAAATGACGTGTTTGAAATGGGTCTATAATTAGCACAGTCGGATCAAGATTTGGTTTCTTGATCAGAGGTTTAATAACTGCTAATTTACATGATTTGGGCATGTGACCTATTGTAATGGATGAGATAACTACAGTTAGAGGAGGTTCAGTTACCGCTGGTAATACCTCTTTTAATAACTTTAGACTCGGTTCCCTCAGAGTGCAGGTAGCACAATTTAAGGAAGAAATTATTTTCTCTAATTCTGATTGTGGGAGTGGATGAAAAGCATCAAGTTTTTCTCCCAGTATGTAATTTAAATCAATATCAACCAAACCAGATGACATACCAGTTGTTTTGCTAATAAAAGGTTTTTTTTTATTATCAAAGAAATCTATAAATACATTACTAGTGAGGTTTACTAGAATCTGAGGTTCTTCGCCTGCTTGATTTTTTGTAAGTTTGGAAATAGTATTAAAAAGAAATCTAGGATTGTTTTTATTTTTCTCTATCAGTGAGGCTAGGTATGCTGAGCGTGCTTTAGTGAGAGCCCGTTTGTAGTCAATAATGCTATCCTTCCAGGCACAGTGAAATACTTGTGAGATCGCCATTTACGCTATAATTTACGTGCTATTTGTTTGAAGTTTCTAGTTTGGTCAGTGTACCACGGAGTGAGCTTTTTATATTTGAGTGGAGC
The DNA here is from genome assembly GCF_052324685.1 of Brachyhypopomus gauderio. Lineage (NCBI taxonomy): Eukaryota > Metazoa > Chordata > Actinopteri > Gymnotiformes > Hypopomidae > Brachyhypopomus > Brachyhypopomus gauderio. Next base: position 23,210,079 of record NC_135226.1, on the reverse strand, counting down.
TACTATATCTAGAGCTGATCTGCAGGTATTCTCTATACAGTTGGTTAGACTGTCTAACTCTCCTGGATCGGATGGCGATCCTTTCTAGACACTTTATTAGGAGTATCTCCATATACACTCCATCTATTCAACTCCACTTACATGTAGGACCACTTTGTAGTTCTGCAATTACAGACTGTAGAGCATTTGTTCCCATACATACTTTGTTAGCCCTCCATTAACCCATTCATCAGTGGTCTGGACCCCTGTATTTGAGCTGATGGACCACTTGGGCACAGATGGATAAGACACAGCAGTGTTGCACACACTGTCCACATACTGTACACTCTATTACACACTGCTACTTTGTTGGTCTGCCTTGTAGATGTAAAGTCAATCTTTTTGCTGCACAATTCTTTTATGTCATCCTCTAGTTTTTCATCAGTGGTCACAAGATCCCACTGGATTTTTTTAGTTAGTCCACTGTTCTGTGGGAGTCATGAAAATTGAAGGATAGGATGAAAAGGCGATAGCAAAGTATGCAGAAAAACAAATGTTTACATATATTTTCAAATACACATGCTGATTCATTGTAATTCCCTTTTTTATAGAGATACAGAAGACCCAGACAGATAGGAGCATTACTGTGGGATGCTCTCCTGGTATTTAATTTAATCACATAGATGGACATTAGGTGTCACACAGAATTTTAATTGTGAATCACAATTTACATGGCAGCTAATCATTAGGATATTACATGATCACAGTAATCTCACACTTTTTAAATTCTGTGACAGTAAATCATTTTACATTTGCTTAATGCAAAATTTGTAACTTGTTTTTTGTTTGTTTTTAATAGTGTGCAATGACAATTCTGCAGCAGAAATCAAAGGTCCTGGGAAAAGGACAAAAACACTGTGGTCTAAACAAGAAGTGATGGCTGTGATGAAAACACTTCAAGCCTCATATAACAAAAGGAAAACTGGCCACGTTGGGAGAATGTCAGCAGTGCAAAGATGCTGAGGACCCTGTACTGGCAGGCCGAACAGTACAAAATATAAGAGATTTTGTTAGAAACAGAGGGAAAACATTTCAAAGGAAAGCCCAGTCTAATTGAAGATTTTACAATAATACATAGTTTTGTTTCAGGCTTTGTGGATTTGTTTTTTTTTCCTTAAAAATGTAGGAAGAGAGATTATTCTCTTGTTTTTTAATATAATTTACATTAAAATACAAATTATAAATAACAGCTATAAACTCATTATGTCCAATGTTTATTCAATGCAAGGACTTGTTCTTCTTAAGCATGCCTGTCTTGGTAATGCATTAAGCAGTCATGTTTGTGTTTGTGTATAATCAAGTTCTAGTAAACCATCCTTGTCCTTCTAAAACAGTGAAATGGCCATGTTTGTGTATTGTTAAGTGAGTGTACTGGTAAAGCAGGTAAGACCTTATAGACCACATTCTAGCTATAGGCGGGACATTTTCAACATGTCCCCATATGCAAGCACAATGTCAGGTTGACATGTAAAGAGTTTGATTTTGTCTAGAAGAAATCTGAAGTGATATTCATGTTCTGCAAAAAAATCCAGATTTTTTAATGTAGCCAGCAACTCTTTAGAGCAATGGGAAAGGTAGGTCCCTGTAAACCACATTCTAACTGGTTTGGCAAGGAGTGTCCTCGTAAGACATAAAAACCAGTATGTGTGAGTGTGAGTGTGTGTGTGTGTGTATTGGAAGAGGGATGGTAATCATGAATCATCCCAATTCCAATCTATTTGACATATGAAAATAGATTGGAAGTGGGACATCATTCAAATAAATTGGATATGGTATTGGTAAGTACACAACATCCCAATTCCAATCTATTTGAATGGCATCCCAATTCCAATTTATTTCCACCTGTCAAATAGATTGGAATTGGGATGCAGTTTTTTTCAGCCAAATTATGACTGTGCAAATTTCAACACATTCACACAGTGAGTCAGGGGGACGTGTATGAGTCTGTGTGTGAGTGTGTGTGTGTTTGTGTGAGTGTGTATGAGTGTGTGATTGAGTGTGTATGTGTGTGTGTGTATTGGAAGAGAGATGGTAATCATGAATCATCCCAATTCCAATCTATTTGACATATGAAAATAGATTGGAAGTGGGACATCATTCAAATAAATTGGAAGTGGGACTGGTAAGTACAAAACATCCCAATTCCAATTTATTTGAAAGTACTGCACGCAGCTGCATGTGCTTCTAATGTTATTTCTGTGCACTCACACAACCCAAATATGAAATTTCTTGACTCTACATGCTTCAGAAGCTTCAAACCCAACCCTAACCCGAGGCCTATTCAAACGCATTGGAAGCACATGGCAGACTATGGAGGCTGCCATTTTGGAAATTCCAGACATGTGGTGCCAGTGGGGCCAAACAGCTGGATGTAGCCGCACGCCGTTAAACATGCTTTATGTGGACACCCCACTGATGAAGCAAACTGAAGTACAGACCCCTAGGTCACACGGTTTGGGCGTGGCATCCATCAACGTATTGCTGTGTAGGCCTAAAGGTCAAACACCCATGTGCCTGGCCTGAACACCACCCGAATGACGTAGGGGTACCAAAATCAGTCGAGGTCGTCTCTGTGATGGCCCGATACAGGATCCCGAGCGTGAAGTCCGTAGCTCGAAGCGTTGGCGTTTGACACAAATTAGGATTCATTAAACAGGGAAACAGCAAATGCTAACCTAACAAACATGAACTAGCGAAAGGGAGAAACACCAATGGACAAGGAACCTGAACAGTAAATGCAACACAAGACAACTAACTATGAACACCTGAACAGGAAATTAACAAAATTCCAAAAAAATTAATGTTTTACATTTCAAACAAATAAAATGAACAGTAAGAACTAGCATGGAAAACTTAAATAAGGGAACTCAACAGAACTGCTAATTTAACAAACATTTACACTTTTCCAGGGGCAATATATCTGAAGTAGAGACATGACGTTGACCCAGGGCCCTTCTGGTGCATGCCGTGCTCGCCAAAGGTGCACAAGCTAGCTAGTGTTTGACCCTGTTTGGCACTTTCTTTGAACGGCTAGCTAGCTAGCTATCATTTGACCCTCTCTTTGAATGGCTAGCTAGCTAGATGTTGTTTTAATTAGTAATAGGTGTAAATCTTAGTGACACTTGAATGTTTGAACATGGTTGAACCTCTCATTGAATGGCTACCTAATACCTTATTTTCATATTTTTATGTAATCAGATTTTCAAATTTAAAACCATGATAATTTGCAATATATCAATTACTTAAACCATTACATAATTTTTCATGCTAATGAGGCCCTTGTGATTGTATTTTTTCATGGGATAAAAAATTTAAAAAGAATGTCTTTTTTTATTTAAGAATTTGTTATTGTAAACCTGCGACTGCCTATAAAAGGCCTCACTACATCATTTACATTTGCATTTAGTGCACTGAGGAGACAGGTAAGGAGGTATGTTTTAATTGTCTCATTTTTAATAGCATGTAACTGAAAATATTCAGTGTATAATTCTGAATGTTTAAACCTTATGCAGGATGTTTCATATGCCATCCGAGTAAGAGGAAGATGGTTGTTCGATATCCTGCAAGGCATAAACAACCTGTTAGATGCCCTAGAGGCAGCAGAGGAAACAATAAGGGAGACGGAGGAGCTCATCAGAGTGAGTTTTATATAGCTATCCTTTATATTTAAAAGTAATGAATTAATAAGTAATTCAACACCACAACCATAACTTTTTTAAAATTAATTTTAGGCTGATATGGCGGAGCGGGACAGTCAAATGTCGACGGATGATGAAGACACAGCGGAAGAGTAGATGCAGGGTTCATACACTTTTTTGACAATTAATTTCCATGACTTTTCCATGACTTTTCCATGACTTTCAGGCAAATTTCAATGACTATACATTCTCTAAACATATGTGTAGACATGAAAAATAAGAAAAAATCCAGGCCAAAATTCCACAGTATATCATAAATTAATGAAAAGCCACGTGGTTTAATTGAAAAAATAAACATTTACCGTATTTTCAATATCAATATACGTCGCACCTAAAAAGTTTTTTAAATGGAAAATGTTGTAGCTATAAGCCGTATCCGGGCTAAAAGTGAGTCCCCGCTTACCGACGGGTCTGGTTAACGACGGACTGGAGTTACGACCGACTTTTCGTAATTTTGCGCGGTGCGCGAAGGTGCAGTGGCAGCACAGTGGAGTGTAGTGGAGTGGTGTATAGTGTATGATAAGCTGAAGCAGCGCAGCCTCCACCGTAGCCCATCTCGACAACGCGATCGCTCTTTCTCGCGTTGTACGCACGCAGTTTTTTTTCTATACTGTATTTATGATTAAAGCGTATCTAAATCTAGGGTCACGCTTAACGACGAAAACTGCTTTACGACAGACTTTTCAGTCTCTAACCCCATCGTTAACCGATTGGTTAACCGCACATTTTGCACGTGTCCTTGTCTTTCTCAAACCACAGCTTGTATTTGTCCAACTGAAGCAGCCATTGTTGAATCGGCATTTACCAGCATTACGCTGATTTACATGTCAAAGTACAATCTACAGCTCCGTTTGGAGTCCGTCGCTAACGCAGCGAACTAACGTGTGAAGTTACGTTAGCGGTCCGTACAATGAAAAAAAGGCTATATATATATATTTCTTCCGGTTATCAGAACGACAAACATTTATTGTGTCAAGCAAATTTCCATGACTTTTCCAAAACATTTGAGTATTTTTATTTTTTCCAAAACTTATCCAGGCCTGGAAATTGCTATTTTCAAATTCCATAACTTTTCCAGGTTTTTCATGACCGTACGAACCCTGTAGATGTCAAAATTATTAAATTAGTGTACATTTTAAAATAAAATTTGTGACCAAAGAACTTGTGTTTTTCATTTCTTTCACCCTCATGATCATGCTTTGAACAAAAGCTGTTTATTCTGTCCTTATACATGAATAAATGGTTTTTGAAGTGTTTCAGTGAGATATATAAAAAAAACTTAAGTCAATGTATTTGAATGGCATCCCAGTTCCAATCTATTTGACACATGAAAATAGATTGGAAGTGGGATCCCATTCAAATAGATTGGAAGTGGGACTGGTAATTACACAACATCCCAATTCCAATCTATTTGAATGGCATCCCAATTCCAATTTATTTCCACCTGTCAAATAGATTGGAATTGGGATGCTGTTTTTTCAGCCAAATTATGACTTTGTGCAAACTTCACCACATTCACACAGTGAGTCAGTGGGACTCAGACATGTGTGTGTGTGTGTGTGTGTGTGTGTGTGTATGAGTGTGTGTGTGTGAGTGAGTGAGTGTGTATGAGTCTGTGTGTGTGAGTGAGTGTGTATATGAGTGTGTGTGAGAGTGAGTGTGTATGAGTATGTGTGTGTGTTAGTGAGTGTGTATGTGTGTATGAGTGAGTGTATTGGAAAAGGGATGGTAATCATGACTCATCCCAATTCCAATCTATTTGACACATGAAAATAGATTGGAAGTGGGACCCCATTCAAATAGATTGGAAGTGGGACGTTGTGTACTTACCGATCCCAATTCCAATTTATTTCCACCTGTCAAATAGATTGGAATTGGGATGCTGTTTTTTCAGCCAAATTATGACTTTGTGCAAACTTCAACACATTCACACAGTGAGTCAGGCTCCGCTGAAAACTAGATCCTCCAGATCTCGATCTGAGCCTTGGATAAACGAGCATACACGCGCTGCCAGGCGCGATTGCAGGAGAGCTGAGCGTAAGTGGAAGAAGGACAAGTTACAGGTGTCCTTCCAGTTGTTACGTGACAGTTGGCATTTTTATCAGAAATCTGTAAAAGTTGCTAGATCCAAGTACTTTTCTGATATTATTTCTTCTAACTGTAACAATCCTCGCGTTCTTTTTAAAACTGTAAATTCTGCCCTAAATGCACCTCAATCGGGTTGCCTGGAGAGCTCCACTGAATTGTGTGAGAATTTCTTGAGCTTTTTTATTAATAAGGTTTCTAGCATTAGGGCCCTCATTAGTTCTCCCGTTTATGACCCTCTGATCTCTGTGACATGCCCAGCTGTTTTTGACCAGTTTGAGCCTGTCACTTTGCCATCACTGAGAGATATCATTGGTCATATGCAGCCTGCTGGGTCTCCAAATGACCTCATTCCACCCCGACTTTTTAAAGAGGTCCTTCCCACCTTGGCACCTTATTTACTTAATATTATTAATGGAAGCTTAGCAAATGGTATAGTGCCTGTCAGTTTTAAGCATGCAGTGGTAACCCCACTTCTGAAAAAACCTGATCTAGACTCCTCTAAACTGTCCAATTTTAGACCAATTTCCAAACTTCCATTTCTTTCAAAAATTTTAGAGAAAGTTGTCTACTGCCAGCTGAGTGCATTTTTACATAATTATGACACCCTGGAAGTGTTCCAGTCCGGTTTTAAATCCTGTCACAGTACTGAGTCAGCACTGCTGCGGGTTTTTAATGACATTCTTTTATCCACTGACTCTGGTCACTGTGTTGCTTTGGTCCTGTTGGATCTAACAGCGGCCTTCGATACAGTGGACCATCAGATCCTCCTGTCTCATTTGGAAAATTGGGTGGGCATTAAGGGTGTTGTTTTAGATTGGTTCAGATCCTATTTATCAGAGAGAAGTTTTTGTGTCCATATTGGAGCTTCTGAATCCTGTACATCACCCCTTACATGTGGGGTACCTCAAGGCTCTATACTTGGCCCTCTTCTGTTCTCTCTGTATCTACTGCCAATGGGATCGATTTTTAGGAGACATGACATCGCTTTCCACTTTTATGCTGATGACTGTCAAATTTTTGTGCCATTAAAGCAGCAAAATGCATATTCTGCAGACCATCTTTTAAAGTGCATTGGAGACATCAAGGCATGGCTGTCCACAAATTTTTTGCACCTGAATGACGAGAAGACTGAGGTCATGCTTTTTGGACCTAGTGTCACTGCCAAAATTAATGTTGATCTTGGTCCTTTGAATCAATATCGGACACAGACAGCAACAAATCTGGGTGTAAAACTGGACAGTAATCTAAAATTTGATGCTCAGATTAAGTCAGTAGTCAAGTCCAGCTTTTTCAATTGAGACAACTGACAAAGGTGAAGCAATTTCTTTCACGGCACCAGTTTGAGATTTTAATCCATGCTTTTATCACAACTCGTTTGGATTATTGCAATGCACTTTATGTTGGGCTGAACCAGACACTACTTACCTGACTACAGATGATACAAAATGCTGCTGCTCGACTTTTAGTTGGTGTCAAAAAATGTGAGCACATTACACCGATTTTAGCCTCACTTCACTGGCTCCCAGTTCGTTTTAGAATTGATTTTAAAATTCTTGTATTGGTTTTTAAGGGTCTTCATGGCCTTGCCCCATCGTATCTATCTGACCTCCTCCACTCATACGCCCCTTCACGCTCACTCAGGTCAGCTGATCAGTCACTTTTAGTCATCCCAAAGACTAAGAGGAAGATGAGAGGTGACCGGGCCTTTTCAGTCACTGCCCCAAAACTTTGGAACAATCTCCCTTTGCATATCAGGCAGGCTGACTCACTCTCTGCTTTTAAATGTGCCCTTAAAACACATTTTTTCTCTTTGGCTTTTAACCCAGGCTGAGATGTTGTGTGTGTTGAGAGGTTGTTTTTGTTGTAACTGTGGTTGTCTTTTATATGTATTTTATGCTCCTACTTGTGTACAGCACCTTGGCCAATGACATTGATTTTAAGGTGCTTTATAAATAAACTTGATTTGATGATGAGTCTGTGTGAGTGTGTATGTGTGTGTGTGAGTGAGTGTGTGTGTGTGTGTGTGTGTGTGTCTGTGTATTGGAAGAGGAATGGTAATCATGAATCATCCCAATTCCAATCTATTTGACATGTGAAAATAGATTGGAAGTGGGACATCATTCAAATAAATTGGAAGTGGGATTGGTAAGTACACAACATCCCAATTCCAATTTATTTGAATGGCATCCTAATTTCAATTTATTTCCACCTGTCAAATAAATTGGAATTGGGATGCTGTTTTTTTAGCCAAATTATGACTTTCTGCAAACTTCAACACATTCACACAGTGAGTCAGGGGGACTCAGACATGTGTTTGTGTGTGTATGAGTGTGTGTGTGTGAGTGTGTATGAGTGTGTATATGTGTGTGTGTATGAGTGTGTGTGTTTGTGTGTGTGTGAGTGTGTATGAGTGTGAGAGTGTGAGTGAGTGTGAGTGAGTGTGAGTGAGTGTGAGTGAGTGTGAGTGAGAGTGTGAGTGAGTGTGTGTGTGTGTGTGTATTAGAAGAGGGACGGTAATCACAAATCATCCCACTTCCAATCTATTTGACACATGAAAATAGATTGGAAGTGGGATCCCATTCAAATAGATTGGAAGTGGGATTGGTAAGTACACAACATACCACTTGCAATCTATTTGAATGGGTTCCCACTTCCAATCTATTTCCATCAGTCAAATAGATTGGAATTGGGATGCAGTTTTTTCCAGCCAAAATTGTGAGTTTCTGCAAACTTCACCACATTCACACAGTGAGTCAGTGGGACTCAGACATGTGTGTATGAGTGTGTGTGTGTGTGCATGAGTGTGTGTGTGTTAGTGAGTGTGTGTGTGTTAGTGAGTGTGTGTGTGTTAGTGAGTGTGTGTGTATGTGTGTGTGTGTCTGTATTTGAAGAGGGATGGTAATCACGAAGCATCCCAATTCCAATCTATCTGACATATGAAAATAGATTGGAAGTGGGATCCCATTCAATTAAACCCTAACCGTGTGAGTTTTTTTGAGCCAAAATTTTGACTTTCTGCAAACTTCACCAAACTCACACAGGGAGTCAGGGGGACTCAAACTTAGAGAGGAGTGGCAAAAGAATCGTGCTATCATGTTCCAAAGCTGAGATCTGGAGATCCCACTTCCAATTTATTCAAGTCATCAAAATAGCAGGGTTTTGGACACCACAGTCTGACAACTTTGAACACTCAGCTTGCATAAACCAGACATGGGGAACATGAATAAATGGTTTTTGAAGTGTTTTAGTGATAAGAAAAACCTCGACCTCGGAAAAGTCACTTCCTGTTCCACTTTCTGGTTCGTTTTTCGACTTCCCGACCACTTACGGACACAAGCTTTTAGTATGTTGTTTCTGGTCCATAATAGAACTCCCCTGCAAAGTTTCGAGCCGATTGGCCCATGGGAACACCTACTTCCGGCCACGCCCACTTTTGGGGGCGGGGCTTAAATATGTTGTTTTAGGGGCCCCACATTACTCCCCTATCGAGTCTCAAGCCGATCGGCCAATGGGAACACCTACTTCCGGCCACGCCCACTTTTGGGGGGCGGGGCTTCAATATGTTGTTCCAGGGGCCCCCCACTACCCCCCTATCAAGTTTCGGGCCCCTACGACATTCGGTTCTCTTCCTGTGCCCTTAACTCTAATTCTGAACTTTGTACACGCCCACCTGGGGTGGGTAGTGGCCAACATCCCAATTGCAATCTATTTCAATACCAAGCAAACACATGAAATAAACTGGAAATGGGATGTGGGTGGGGTGTGTCCAAACGTCCCACTTGCAATCTCTGAATAGGCATCCCATAATAGTGGAAATAGATTGGAAGTGGGATCGGTAATCACAAAACATCCCAATTGCAATCTATTTGAATAGGCATCCTATAATAGAGGAAATAGATTGGAAGTGGGATCGGTAATCACAAAACATCCCATTTGCAATCTATTTGATCAGGCATCCCATAATAATCGGAATCACATAATGAAAATAAATTGGAAGTGGGATGTTTTTCACTTACCTATCCCGCTTCCAATTTATTTGGATGTGCTTCTCACTGTGGCCAAACTGCGTATCGCGCGAAAAACGCCCGTTTTTCAATGATTTATTGCCCGCCTCATGGGGGCGCTGGAGGCGGGGGGACACTTCCCCTGATCTTTGGGGGTCCCCCCCTCGTGGCCTGACCCATCCACCGACCCGGCAAAAATCTGGGGGCTTCGGCGCGCAGCCCCCAATTGGGAGCGTCCATTGGCCACTTACTAGAGTGGAATTAGGACGTTGCTGCGCTAACTAGAGGTAAGTACACAAATAAGAAAATAAGATCTACCAGCAAAACGCGGAATGGATATGACGAAGCGAATAACCAGAAAGGAAAAAATAAATAAACGACCCTCAACTGAGGAACACGGACAGAGATTAACGCGAATAAGGAAATAAACTGAAACAGAGAGGAGGTAATAACAAAAACGCGGAATGAGATTAATGTGAATACGAGAAACAGAAAGGGAAGGGAAACAGAAACTGCCAGGGAAGGACTGACCATAAAGCCAAACGTGGCAAAAAACGAAACCCTTTCTAACTGAAACAAAAAACTGGATAGGAAGAATATAGCGGGGGGAAAACTTGAGAATGGTCCAAAGGACGCAGGAGAGCAAACTCGAAAAATGACGGGGGATAGCGAAGAGAAAACACTGTAGAGAAGGACGAGAGTAACGCAATGAAAAACCACAATACCGGCTGACCGCTTGAAAAGACCAAACAACTCAGCGAAGATGAGTTGCAGTCGACTTCCTTAAGAAGGATGAAATCCGGCTGCAGATCATTTTTGCTGATTGCGTGATGTAGACTGTGAACGCCCACTGGTAGTCATAGCATGAGTAGTGGAGGGACCTGCCCTCTAGTGGTCATGGACAGGGCAGCGCTGGGGCCTGCCCTGACAATTACATTATAAAAACATTTTGTCTGACATATATGACATAAAAATTCAATAATGTGACATTATTTATCAACATATACACACACCTTCATGGTGTTGTAGTCTGTGATCGTGTTTGGTTTCCTTTTGCGGCCGTTGGAGATTGTCACTTGTTTGTGCATCATGCTGAGAATACAGACTGCCATGTGTATGGCACTTCCTGATGTGTACACGTGTGTGGAGAATTCCTCACGTCCCTTGGTGTTTTTTGCTGGAGGAGGAATTTCTCGTCTGATCTTGTTGATTGTCCCAAGCAGAGCTGTGTTGCATGCTAGCAGTCTGTTGGCCAGAGACAGGGATGTGAAGTAGTTGTCAGTGGTGATGGTTCTGCCCTTGTCCAGATATGGCTCCATGAGTCTCATGACGACATTCTCTGACAGTCTTTCTCCCTTGGGATGACTGGGGTCCTTTCCCATATATGGAAGAGCAGCCCAGATCAGTTGAACATTACTTAGTATATGTTGAAAAAGCCATTTTTAATTTACCATACCTAAATTTGTTTTGTAATTAACACTTTAACACAGTATTTTGTACTCAACCAACTTTGGTATAATAGACTAGTAATAGTGCAGCATCACCCTGTATTATTCAAATATGTAATATAATAAACGTATATATACACAAGTTTGCGTTTTACTGCCATATTCACAGTGAGGTTTGCTGTGTCAGAAATCATAGTGATCTAAATGTCTTATCCTTTTAGGATTAATGACTAACACATCATGGTCCCCATCATTTGATATTCAGTCATGCACAAGTCGACCTTCAAGGACAATGCCAATGTCTTCATAGTCACCATCCTCTGATGCTCCATCTTTCTTGACAATAAAGATGTTCATCATTTGTTGTGACAAGTCAGATGCTCTCTCAGCTCTGGTCGCATCCTATTCAAATACATAACACAATTAATAACATTAGAATTTTGTTGGACATGCTTACAACTTACTTGGTGAAGTATGTGCCTACGGACATACAACTCAATAACAGGTGGGAAAAACACATTAAGACACTATAAGAAATAGGTCTATTCCACCATTGTGAGGGTATTTTTGATAATATTTTGCAGATAGGAGTCTCTACCATCATAGACCTAGTAAGTCTCTTCAGTTTAGTCCATACCAAAAAAAAGGTGTGAAAGGTGCTGCAAACCACAGTACAGACCAATGGAACAAAATTTTGTAAAACAAATGTGGTGGACCATGGTTTAGTTTGCTTGCCGCATAAACAGACAAATAACAGTAGGTTGAATTAAACCATCATCACACATTAAATAATAGAAAAACACATGCACATGTGTCACACAGCAGTTTACACAAATATTACACAAAAATTTGTAGGAATCTGTTATTCATTCTGCTGCAAGACCTTTATGCATGCAAATATAGTCAGAGTATGGCAGGGATTTAAAATTCAGCCCAAAACCTGGAAAGGCAATTAACCAAATTTAAAATGTGCCAATATTAAATGCTGTTCACTGTTCCATCAAACATACCAAGGCACAACTCGAAGAACAGTGTTGTAAGTAATGTGTAATGCATATAAAATTATGTCAGTGCATTGATAAAAATATATTGTAGAGTTTACTTACAAAACATTCTGTGAAAAGCCCATGTTTATATATGAAATTTAATAAATGTAATAAATATTTTGTGTTTGTTTATTAGGACATACATTTTGTGCTTTTGTTCATGTATTACACCTTACGCCGTAAGGCGGCCAGGATGAACCAGATCGTCTGACCACCTGTACCGGCTCAAAAAAAAAACACACTTATATTTCTGATAAAATTTTAACTTAATCATA
>NC_135226.1:22872481-22892481 GCF_052324685.1 Brachyhypopomus gauderio | reverse complement strand
ACACAGTGTAACACAGTGTAAGTAGATACAGTGTAAGTGAACACAGTGTAACACAGTGTAAGTGGACACAGTGTAACACAGTCTAAGTGGACACAGTGTAACACAGTCTAAGTGGACACAGTGTAACACAGTGTAAGTAGACACAGTGTAACACAGTGTAAGTAGACACAGTGTAAGTAGACACAGTGTAACACAGTGTAAGTGGACACAGTGTAACACAGTGTAAGTGGACACAGTGTAACACAGTGTAAGTAGACACAGTGTAACACAGTGTAAGTGGACACAGTGTAACAGTGTAAGTGAACACAGTGTAAGTGGACACAGTGTAACAGTGTAAGTGGACACAGTGTAAGTGAACACAGTGTAAGTGGACACAGTGTAACACAGTGTAAGTGGACACAGTGTAACAGTGTAAGTGGACACAGTGTAAGTGGACACAGTGTAACACAGTGTAAGTGAACACAGTGTAAGTGGACACAGTGTAACAGTGTAAGTGGACACAGTGGGGGCAGTAAGGCGCAGCGCGGGGGCAGTAGGGGGCAGTAAGGCGCAGCGCGGGGGTACCTGCTTGTTTGGGCTGTGAGGATGGAGTGGGATGCATCTTGGCGTCTCTGCTGAAGCCGTCCAGATTTCCCTTGATGGCCTCAAGTGCATCTCTGACCTTCTCACCGCTCTGAGCAGAAAGGAGCAGAGGAGCTTCACTGAGGACTGGGGCAGATCTCCATGTCCATGGGCACACAGAGGGAGAGACTGGGGTGGGGGGTGTTGGGGGGGGGGGGGGGGGGGGGGGGGGGGTGACGACTCACTTTAGGTTTGACGCTGCTCAGCAGACGTAATTTCTGCTTCTGCTCCTCAAACTGCCTTCGCTTCCTGTCTTCATCCAACATACGCTGTTGCTGCTCCAAACGCTTCCTACACACACACACACACACACACACACAGAATGAGCAGGAGTTCATCATCACTCCTCTCTGCCTCAGTGTGTGCGCAGACACTCACTGGTGCTCCTCTACCATCTGCTTCTGGAGGTCGGCGGAGTACTGTGGCCCTGCGGAGTACTGTGGCCCTGCGGAGTACTGTGGCCCCGTGGAGTACTGTGGCCCTGCGGAGTACTGTGGCCCTGCGGAGTACTGTGGCCCCGTGGAGTACTGTGGCCCCGTGGAGTACTGTGGCCCCGGGGCCCGCAGGCCCACGAACTGCGGCTGACCCACAAACTGCACCGGCGCCTGGATGCCCAAGGCCAAGCCAGCCTGTTCAGAGACAGTGGGACGAAACACGTAGTTCGTTATGACTGTCTTTCACTAAGCAGTTACCATCAACCTAGGGCTGGACAATGTGGGCAAAATTTATATCACAATATATTTATTAATTTCGGTCAATACGATATAATTCCGATATCGATATGGACAATATAAAAGAAAACTGCCAAAAATGCCCACAACGGATGTCTGAACCTACAAATGTCTAAAAAATGAATGTTAAGTATATGAAACATCTTCCTATAAAGCTATATTTACTTTTGAAATAAAAATAGTAGAGGTGTCTTCTTCTAAGGATTTTCATAGTCGAATCCGATTCGTCAGATTTTCCCTTTAGTCGACTAATAGTCGAATCGGGGTTTGTTTTATCTAGAGCACCTTAAACGGGATCCTGTTCTCATTCAGGACTTTTTTCCACTTCAAAGTAAAAACCTAAAACACTCAGATAAATTAATAAACATGGTAGGTTGGCTTTATTCAGCTTTTATTTTATTTATTTATTTTTTTATGAAACGTTAGAGGACATTAACAAAAAAAAAGTCACCGTCAGTGCGCATATCGAACTGTCAGACAGGGACTGTGCAAAATGTCCAAAATATTTTAAATAAAATATGCCTGCCTGAAAATATAAAAAATATTGCCACACAACAGCAAAAAAATTAGAAGTAAAGGTTCAAGTAACAGGGTTTAAAAAGCAAACAACAACAAAAAATGTTTGTAGGCCTACTTGCCGAGACGCACCACAACGAGACGACAAACGACTGAATTGGTTTTTTTTTTCCGCCTTAAGCGTTTTAAATGGTATGCCATGTTAGAAATAGCCTCGTTAGAAATAGCCTATTTAATTTTGGCTTGTTCTCAATCTAGCTTGTCATCATAAAAAAAAACTATCCAGATCAATCGTGACATCCAGATAGAGCGGATTTGATTGTGGTGGGATCAGAAGTATAAACATACACCACTCCCACACCCTACTGCTTTGTGTGGGATCCATCGCACATGTCAAGTCACACTCCAGCAATGAGACAGCAGACATGAATGGATTAGTATGAAGATGTTCATGGCAGAGACTCGAGAACTCGTACTGTAGCCATACAGTAGCCTATATCAAAAGTGCTCCATGGTAATAAATGTTTTGTGTCGTGCTCCACTCCCTCGCTGCCCCTCCCTCCGTGACTATTTTGTTTTAATAAAATAGCAGTTTACGAAAATGCATTCATTTAAATGGGCATATATGGGGCTGAAACAGTTAGCCTAGTGCATCCTTATTTTTTAGCGTTGACATTTTTAAATAACATTATGTCATTATGGCTTTTAGAAAACTATTTTTGGGGGGAGGTGGGGTTGTGCCCTATAGGCACTGTGACACGGCTTACATTTTTGTCCTTAATGACATTTTCCCATTACATTACTTTTACTTTTATACTTTAAGTAGTTTTGAAACCAGTACTTTTACACTTTTACTTGAT
Source organism: Brachyhypopomus gauderio (assembly GCF_052324685.1). Taxonomy (NCBI): domain Eukaryota; kingdom Metazoa; phylum Chordata; class Actinopteri; order Gymnotiformes; family Hypopomidae; genus Brachyhypopomus; species Brachyhypopomus gauderio. Next base: position 22,889,753 of record NC_135226.1, on the reverse strand, counting down.
ACTTCAACTTCTACAGAAACATTTTTAAACCCTAGTATCTACCCAAGTAATGAATGTGAATACATTTGACACCTTTGGTCTTTCCCTTTTATCAACTATTTAGTCTGCTTTATTATCGCTCGTCGAAGTGTAACGCAGTAGGATTCGAACCATAACTAGCACAGCCTGTGGTTGCTGAGCCCTGGCCGCGTGCACATGATGTAGGCTACATCAGTCACTTCATTTTGCTTTTTCAGATCGGTTTGAATGCAATGAACTAACGGCAGCGCCCTGTTATGAACATTGTAATGTTGTAAATATCGTTTATCGAAATATAGAAAATGTGTTCACATCAAAGTTATTGAAACATTTTCTATCGCAATATATATTGATATTGAGTTATTGTCCAGCACTACATCAACCATTCAAAAAGATCCCAGAATGACGTTATGTCTGTGTGCAAAGCAATTTCTTCAGTAGCACTGATCAGAGACAAATGACCGTTAATGTACAGAAAAATACAGGATTCTGGCAAACATGAAATACATGAAAATGTAAAAGAAAAATTACCAATAAAGCAGAAATGAGTGTCTGAACATCTTGATTAACTTCGTCTCAAGATATTTCATATAATAACGTGCTCGGGCCTGTAACCTGGCTAGTTAGTCCAGTAATAACAGTCATGTCTATTTCTCCTCATATTCCTTCAGACTAAATCTGGTTGTTATAAAGCTTGTTATATAACCCGTGTCTTGTTGAATTGTTGGCATCTCCAATTTTATTAAATAAATACAAAATCAATCAGTCAATCAGTCAAACAGTATATAAATTACATATACACACACACACACACCACGTTCACATTAGGCTAAAACAGTGAGGACAAGCTGCTTGTAAAGAGATAGAGGGTGGCAGTATTAGCTCCACGTCACCTCAGCCACCTGAAGACACACATTACTCAAGTTGTCTTACGCTGACCTGCATGGTCATGGCACCAGGGGGCATCTGAGCGCCGAAATTCATCCCCATCATACCCGGCATGTTTGGCTGCATGACAGGAACCATAGGAAAGCCCTGCTGGGGCGGAGCCTGCTGCTGGGGAGGGGCCTGCTGCTGGGGAGGGGCCTGCTGCTGGGGCGGGGCCTGCTGCTGCACCGGCATCACTCCTGTCAGAAAATACAGCGGCTCACACAGCTCTACATTCTGAGGTGGGTCTGAATGTAGGAGGAAGCAGGAGTTCACTTTAGCTACAAAAAACAACGTAATTGGGCAAAAAAGTGCAGGAAAAACTCTTGAAATGCTGCCCATGTCCTGAAGAAAATGCTTGTATGCACACAAGGTTACTCACATCCAATATAAAAGTAAATTATCCAGCAAAACATACACTTCTTACCTTGAGGTGGTCCAAGTCCCCCTCCAACAGGGAAGAGGAAACTAGACAAAGACCAGACACAGCAAATGAGCTCACAGGGTAGAGAAAAATATCACTCTATATCACTCTCCTGTGAAGACCAATGCTACACAGCCTCACAGGGTAGAGAAATATCACTCTATATCACTCTCCTGTGAAGACCAATGCTACACAGCCTCACAGGGTAGAGAAATATCACTCTATATCACTCTCCTGTGAAGACCAATGCTACACAGCCTCACAGGGTAGAGAAAAATATCACTCTATATCACTCTCCTGTGAAGACCAATGCTACACAGCCTCACAGGGTAGAGAAAAATATCACTCTATATCACTCTCCTGTAAAGACCAATGCTACACAGCCTCACAGGGTAGAGAAATATCACTCTATAGCACTCTCCTGTGAAGACCAATGCTACACAGCCTCACAGGGTAGAGAAATATCACTCTATATCACTCTCCTGTGAAGACCAATGCTACACAGCCTCACAGGGTAGAGAAATATCACTCTATATCACTCTCCTGTGAAGACCCATGCTACACAGCCTCACAGGGTAGAGAAAAATATCACTCTATATCACTCTCCTGTGAAGACCCATGCTACACAGCCTCACAGGGTAGAGAAAAATATCACTCTATATCACTCTCCTGTGAAGACCAATGCTACACAGCCTCACAGGGTAGAGAAATATCACTCTATATCACTCTCCTGTGAAGACCAATGCTACACAGCCTCACAGGGTAGAGAAAAATATCACTCTATATCACTCTCCTGTGAAGACCAATGCTACACAGCCTCACAGGGTAGAGAAATATCACTCTATATCACTCTCCTGTGAAGACCAATGCTACACAGCCTCACAGGGTAGAGAAATATCACTCTATATCACTCTCCTGTGAAGACCAATGCTACACAGCCTCACAGGGTAGAGAAATATCACTCTATATCACTCTCCTGTGAAGACCAATGCTACACAGCCTCACAGGGTAGAGAAATATCACTCTATATCACTCTCCTGTGAAGACCAATGCTACACAGCCTCACAGGGTAGAGAAAAATATCACTCTATATCACTCTCCTGTGAAGACCAATGCTACACAGCCTCACAGGGTAGAGAAATATCACTCTATATCACTCTCCTGTGAAGACCAATGCTACACAGCCTCACAGGGTAGAGAAATATCACTCTATATCACTCTCCTGTGAAGACCAATGCTACACAGCCTTTTCTATTGCCTGTGCTTTCCTTCCCTTATTTATGAGATAAACGTACGTCTGATTAAAGGCAAATGATCAATCCAGGGAGGAGCAGAACTCTTGACCCAGCTGAAAGCAACACTGCTCATTCTGACTAGGGTTCAATACTCGTCTTACAAGCCTCGATCACAGAAGCTTAAGTCTTAACATGGTGAATAAAAAACTTAGTAGAAATATCTACAAGCTGGAGAGTAGTAGTCACTTCTGTGACAAAATTCACAGAAATACCCCCATGGATTCCAAAGATCTGATGCATCATAGCATCATAAATTATGTGTCTGATTAACTCGTGGATTCATATGCCACATTAAATAAAGCCAACATGTTACTCGTCATTGTAATTGGACATGTGACACGTATGTGCTCCAATCAGAGCAACACGTCAGAATCCCAGACATGCTTCTTTCGACAGGCCTGAGGTCAGGATGCACCTTTGGAAACCAGTGTGACGAGAACGTGCCAAAACTACTGAACAAACTGAATTAATCCGTGTGGGTGTGATCCAGCAGTGACCTCTGACCCGTGCAGTAATAGCTCCATTCTGTTTGTTTGTTTGTTTATTTCCTTTTCTCTTTTTTCTGAGTAGCTCTAGAAGTTCCTGCAGGTCTGTGTGCTGTTTTTGTTTTACACTGGACAGCAGGTTCTCACACTTACAAGAACCAAAACGTTTCTGATTCTGGATAATCATGATCAAGTCTAACACTTCAATAGTTATTATCATTATTGGCTCTACAATAGTCCACAGTAAAATCCAGTGATGCAGATTACACAAGACAACACTGGATTTAGACTGTAGATTAACAATGAAGAATCTCCAGAGTGAGATCTCACACAGGCCTACGGGAGTGACATTCAAAAATGGTCACCTTGACTGAACTCAACTGTACTGATGTAAGTTCTCCCCAGCAGGGTGTTACACTCCCTCCCCATGTGGGATTTTAAATGACACATTTTTATATTAAAGTTGCACTGCGTTAGTGAAGGACTCTTGAATATGTAGGTCCTCAACTCTTGTGTAGATATGAGGGAAACAAAACAAAAACAGCATCTGTATTTTAAATGAAATGTGGAACGTGTATTAGACACTCCAGACAATAAACAATTTGAGCAATTTCATGATTGACAGCTGTGAACTACATTTCCCAGTTTTCCGAGGCATAGGCAGTGAATTTGGTGAACTTAATTTGCACTTCAGTTTTCTTTCCTGATCCACTCAGAAAAATTCTGCATGGCATTTCTGCTGGGACTCTGTTCCTGTCCTGGAGTGTGTCAGAGTCCTGTCAGTGTCCTGTCCGAGTCCTGTCCGAGTCCTGTCAGTGTCCTGTCAGTGTCCTGTCAGTGTCCTGCTCTTCCAGCCTGCATGCACTGCCAGAGAGGTGCTGTCCTGACTGCCTCTGTACCATAATCTATCCGCAGTGACGACAGCGAGTGGAAAAAAGAGTGAAGCAACTCCAAAAGCCTGTGGGTCAGCACACCGCTCACCAGGCGGTCTAACGGACTCTTCTGCTGGAGTGACCCTGTTCAGACAGGAGTGATGTAGATGGTGTTGTAGGCTAGTATGATACACCTGAACAGGTGAGGGATGGACGTGCACGCTGAAGCATGGAGTATCAGTATGACGGTGTGTGTGTCGCCACACATTCATTATTCACACCTTCACCAGCTGGAGCTGCAGCAGTAAATTAATGATGAGACGAGCCGTGTGTCAGATACAGGTGCAGCCTGACCAACACACACACACACACACACACGGCAAGACACACACGGTTACACGGGGACGTGTCGGTGTAGACCGAGGTGTGTGTGTGTGTGTGTGTGTGTGTGTGTGAATAAACACCGAGATCATTACCAGACCACCGGACCGGAGCACCGGCAGCACACACACCCGGTACGGGGGGGTCACATTCGGCTTCAACGTGACCGTGAACCCCGACGACATCACGCGGACCGTGTCCGTTAACCGATCTGCGCGTGCAGACCTGGACCGTGTCCGTTAACCGGGCTCGTCCTGCGTTATCCGCCCTCACGGAGCGCGAGCGGACCGGCAGCTTCACTCACTCACGCTTGGGCGGATAAACCGGGACGACGCGCTAGCCTAGCCTAGCAGCTAGCGCCAAAAACGGACCGGAAGAGCGAGACTAAACCGCACGCGCCGCGCAAACGGGGTCGGTTCTGCCCGGTGACGGACGCACATTCAGACACGGACACACACACCGGGGTGAAGCGCGAGGGGTCGCGCGCCGCTGCGCGTGTCTCTACCTGCCCGATCCCGGCCGCAGCGCCATCTCTCACAGCCAGCGAAACTGACGTCATCCGCCGAGACTTCCGGGTCACCTGCGGACGCGCGCGGACAGGACGAACGCGCGCGCGCACGCGGGGGCTTGATTCACGCGCCAAAGCGCGCGGTCCGTCCAGATGAGTTGGGTCAGAAGGGGGCGGGGCTCGGCTAAAACCAAACCAGAGCCTCAAATGTGGCCTAAATATCTCAACCCTCTGTGCTTATGTGTTATTTTAATAGAATAATATTAAAATAAATATTTATTTTAATAAAAACACGCCGCCACCTCGAAGTAATCGGACATTTGCAAGCCACGCAATGAGATTGTAGAGCAACAAGAAACCAGAAGGTGGCGCTATAACGCTAGAAAAACAATTCCGTCTCCAAACGGGGCTGCCTAGACTAACTGTGGTCCGTGTCCTGCTAGGGTGGAGAGTCCGTCCCGGGGAGCGCACTGTAACATTTAGTATTTTATTCTTTGTTTAAATATTCTTGTTTGAAACTGATCATTATAAACGTTTACACCGTTAGTCTCTCAATCAACACTGTGGAAAACAAAGTAACTGCTGCCATGTTCTTGTTCTTAAGCTATATTAAGGATTCAAGGAGTGTTTATTGTCATTCGCATCACATTTGCATGGGGCGGAACGAAATTTTTATACTTTATACTAATTATGGAATTAGGTTGAGGGGTTGGGGTATGGTTATGGTTATTTTAAGGAGAGATGGTCATTATAAAGTAGACGTTAGATGGTATTACATGGCATTAGCACAGTTCTCATTTTATTAAGTCTCTGTTCATCTGCACTTATAACCTCTGTGTCTTATAACCTCTGTGTCTTATAACCTCTTGGGCTGTTACACCATAACCTGGGCCTGATCCCACAAAGAATGTAACAAATGAAAAACTTCTCTGTGAACAGTGGCACCATGAAAACAGAGTGTTGAAATGTTACGACATCTGCACCACCAGAAAGATTGAGATGCCATTTGTTTCGTAGCCCGTTCATCCATCTGAAAGGGGGACCTTACATGACTATTAAGGTCCTGTGACCAGCCGTGAAGGATGCCGTTACCCTACTGGGATCACTGGGTTTAGCTAGAGGCCAGTGTCGTCAGACCTGCCCCCAGCACAGAGCCCAGAACTGGCATGAATGTGCTGGGGACTGTCGGTCGCTCTTCGAGCCCAGGTGAACATTAACCCAGGGTTCTCCTCCCCATCACCATACATCACACCATACATCACACCATACATCACAGCAGTCTTCAGCGAGGGCCACAGCAGCAGGGTCTCTGCTATCTGTCATGACTCCTTTCTGCTGTATGATCCGTCTCCCTGCTGAAAGAACAGAAAAGGTCTGATTCATCCTCAACATCCCCCCGACTACCACCACACACACACCCATACACACCCATACACACACACACGCGCATACACAATACATTTACTATTTACTCTGGATACATTTACTGTTGTGCATTAACTGTCAATACATTTACTGTATTTTTAAGGCCACAAAATCAATATCTTTTAAATAAATACCTAACTTTTAAATATATCCCAATATTTAAATATGTCCTCAGTGTTGACTCCATATACACTAACTGCTTTAACAGACGGAGGAGTCAGAGTGGATTAATAAATGAGGGATCAGAGTGATTGATGTTGATGGTTTTATTCTCCATTATAATCCTAATTTCATTCACCCCCTAATAGCTGTAAGGCTTTTAACTAAATGAGTCTTTTAATGTTTTGTTTTCTAATTGTGCTGCTATTTCCCTACATGTTTATGGCACTGTGGTCTATGACTGTTCTGATCGTCTCCCTACAGGTTTGACACGTGAAGGTGTCATCGGGTTATTTCTGAAGGGTCTTTCTGTGCACACGCTGCACCTGTACACATGTAATTTAGTCACTGATTCTGATTCTAACTGAGTTGCCCTGGCAATGCATTTCATGAATCTTCATGTGATTAAACTATTTGCTACTGAGTTAAGGCATCCAGTCATATGACTATTTCAGTGATATCGGCCGGTAGGAAACTCACACTGAGCTGTTTGTGCAGTGATGATGACGGTGTGGGCCACGACCCTTAAAAGGTGCCATGCGTTACTGTACTTGTTTTTGATGGTGTCATTTCAAAGGCGCTCTCTGATCTTGGTTTGAGCCAGTGTCACCAATTAGCCATGGCAGGACGTGCCCCTCTGACCTCTGACCCCTGCTGAGCACTCCAGCGCAGGAGCCCTTTAGGGCCCAGCTGGAGGTGATGTAGTGCCTATTCTGTTGCGAGGACTGGACACGCAGCAAACGTCCCCAAACACCCAACTCACACCCTTTGTCTTCCAGCTCTGTCCTGCTGACCTCTGCGTCCTCACACACACACACACACACACACACACACATACACACGCACATACACACACACGCATACACACACACACAGACACACACACACACATACACACACACGCATAGACACACACACACACATACACATACACACACACACAGACACACACACACACGCACACACACACGCACATACACACGCACATACACACACACGCATACACATACACACACACACTCACACAAACACACACACACACACACACACACACATACAATCACAGCCACACAAACACACATGCATGCACACACCCCAACCACACCCACACACATATATACAAACTATAGCTCGACTGCCCCTTAAAAAAGAGTGAAACAATTTTTTTATATAATAGAATTCATATAGTGCCCATCATGACCATTAAAAACAAGCATTGCGAGAATCCAAAAATCCATTAACAATAATCATCATCCCACAGCTCAAACTGTCCAGCTGTGTCTGATATAAAGTAAGACTTTCTTACATATCGTCCAGCAATCTTCATTTTCCAAGTGAGTACACGCAGTGGCTTTAACAGTGTAGCAGCCTGTCCTGTTAAGTGCGCCCCCTACAGGATGCTGAGACACAATGTCCCCTGGCCTCTGCTTGAAGCCTCTATTCTATTCAGAGAACAGCCATTAAAGGGCCAGTAAGAACATTACTGGCTCCCTGGGACTCTGCTATCAAAGGCCTCATTCACAACCAAACTAGGAGACATCAGTGGCTTACAAGTGTTTTCCCAGCAGGCCGTTGTCTTTCAGAAGAATGAACTACAGCCTCAAGGGGTCATAAACCTGGTACTAAAACCCAAAAAAGATGTGAAATGAGAGTGATTTAGTAAGATCCATCACATTACAGTCATAAGACAGTCCCATTACAGTCTCATGACAGTCACAAGACAGTCACATTATAGTTACAAAACAGTCACATTACAGTCAAAAGACAGTCACATTACAGTCACATTATAGTCACAAAACAGTCCCATTACAGTCACAAGACAGTCACATTACACATTACAGTCACAAGATAGTCACATTACAATGCCATTACAGTCCCATTACAGTCACATTATAGTCACAAAACAGTCCCATTACAGTCACAAGACAGTCACATTACACATTACAGTCACAAGATAGTCACATTACAATGCCATTACAGTCCCATTACAGTCTCATTACAGTCCCATTACAGTCACAAGACAGTGGCACACAAATGTTTGATAGTCCAAATGTTTGATAGTCCTTGGATAATGAGTATGATATTGAGTGTCTTTTACATGGAAGAGAGAATATGAATTCTCATTAACCATTAACTTTTTATTAAAAATCTCAGATGTTATAAAAGAAAATGTAATTAAAGTGGGTCATTAATGCAATAGCAAAATATTTTTAAATATTAATAGCATTATTAACAAAATATACTAAATATACTAAATATGCTAAACGGCTACAGTAAAGAGGCCATGACAGAACTGGGTGTACTTATTACTCACAGAATACTCAGACATTCAATCAGTTATTGATAAGCAAACTAATATTTGTCCTGTTTCATGTAACCTGAAGTGAACTGTGAGAACCGTGCTCAGAGAACCTCAGAGAACCTCAGAGAACATCAGAGAACCTCACCGTGCTCAGAGAACATCAGAGAACCTCAGAGAACCTCACCGTGCTCAGAGAACATCAGAGAACCTCAGAGAACCGCACCGTGCTCAGAGAACCTCAGAGAACATCAGAGAACATCAGAGAACCGCACCGTGCTCAGAGAACATCAGAGAACATCAGAGAACCGCACCGTGCTCAGAGAACATCAGAGAACATCAGAGAACCGCACCGTGCTCAGAGAACATCAGAGAACATCAGAGAACCTCAGAGAACCGCACCGTGCTCAGAGAACCTCAGAGAACCTCAGAGAACATCAGAGAACCTCAGAGAACATCAGAGAACCGCACCGTGCTCAGAGAACATCAGCAACTCTACGGCTGTTTAAAGCCAAACACTGAAGCTCTCCCACACCACCCAACCAATCACGGTGCAGATCTTGTGCAAAGTGGGTGTGGCTTTGACTGTGTCCACTAATTGTCCACCTGCAGTTGTAATGAGGGGAATTTCAGATAATGTTGTTCCAAACCAGTGGCATGGGTGCAGAAGGGAGTGATATCAGGGTGATGACCCAGTGCACAAACACCTCCAGCTCATCACGCTCACCCCCCAGCTCTGTGTTTTGCCAGTCGTATTTGAAATATTTGGCATATTTTTCCCAAAAAAGGATCAGATCATCCTATCCTATCATCAGATCTTCACATCTAACTTGGAGCAGAGGAAGAGGGCGGGGCTTCAGGAAGCCACCCTATCACGCATCAAGTAGCATCAGGACCCTGGGAAGCTACCCTATCACAACGCAATCCTCTAAATCCTTGTGAGGAGTGATCAGATCGGCATCTGTAGCCAAGCCCCCCGGAGGGTCATTGTAGTACACGTTGTACTGCTGAGGTAGAAACACTCATTAGCAAATAAACCAACGTACACTCACCCACAGACAATGTGCCGCATCATGTAACACTAGGACCTCCGTCCAACAGATAAGTTAAGCAAACAAGGCTGACAGGGCCTGGACGTGTTGGAAAGGGCCACTAGTTCAGTCCACAACATTCCTTGCACTCCTGACAGAGTATTCATGGAGAAAAATCTATAACAAGGTTTTACACGATTAGGAAACAAGTCTTTACCATACAAAATGATATAAGGATTATTCTGGTCACAAAGCTAGAGAAAGATTTGAGGGAAACAGAATGTACTGATAATATCTCTCTCTCTCTCACACACACACACACACACACACACACACACACACACACACACATACACACAGATATTTTCCACTGACATCTTAGGGAAATTTCAACAAAAACAATTCAAACAAAAACAAGAGACAAACTACTATTACCATCCTGGGGAGCTTTACTTCAAACATCAGGGTTTTTGACTGACAATATAAATAATGATTTTAAAAGATTGATTAAAATTTTATACAAAAATAATACAAGGAGAGAATTACATGGTTTGTGAATGTTCATAAATTCATTTAAAGATGTAGTGACCTTTTTTAAAGTAAAGCACTGGGCACAGCCTATGTATCGAGAATGAAATATGTGATAGATGGTGCATCCTTTATACACGTTGCCTTAATAATGTCATTTTAAAGTAATGTAAAGTAAAGCATTTTAAAGTAAATGCGTTGAGTTAGGATTCACAGGCAAATGTGTAATGTGGAGTTTCACCGTGGAGTTGTGTAACGTGGTTAATAATGTTTCCACTGGTGACCAGGTGTCCCTCACACGAGGGAGCTCACCATCCACAGGTGTTCCTCACACTCCACTGGGGGAACAGCGTATTAATACCGCAAGAGCCTCCCAGATCTGATTATAGCAACAAACAGGTTCTTTAATATTTTTATTACCAAAGAAACATGTTTTGTACATGACGTAGTTTTACACGATGGTGCTTTATGGACTTAGAAGTGGGAGGAGATGGTAGAGTATCTGATGTGAGTCTCTCTCTCTCTCTCTCTCTCTCTCTCTCTCTCTCTCCTCTCTCTCTCCTCTCTCATTCTCTCTCATTCTCTCTCTCTCTCTCTCTCTCTCTCTCTCTCTCTCTCTCTCTCTCCTCTCTCTCTCCTCTCTCATTCTCTCTCATTCTCTCCTCTCTCTCTCCTTTCTCTTTCTCCTTCTCTCTCTCTCTTTCTCTCTCTCTGCATCAGTGGATCTGTTAAAAACACAGGCCTTTGTGTTTCACTACACATTGCATAGTCCTTTCTGTTCCAAAGATTGTCATTTCTAAATCACAGTTCATATGTTTAAAATAAAACAGCATAGTGGACCTCAAATACGTACATAAGTAGTGGCATTTTTATCATTTATATATACATCTGTACAAACCAATGACTACAATCTGCTCACAGTGGAACACACTGAGGATTATGCAGTAAAATGCAGTGTTGATTTAAACGGAGTTGCAGGCGTTAACACTGTCTGTGCCTCCACTGATGAAAAGGAAGAAAACGTCACAAATACTTTCAGAAGAATATACGGTGATTGTCAGTTCATTCACAATTCGATTATAGTGTGTCGGGGCTCGTCAAAGGCGGCGAAGGCCAGTGCAGTTTGGCTGGGCGCTGTAGGCTGTGGAGGTGTGGAGGTGTGAAGGTGATCTCCACTCCACAGGCAGCATGGTCAGGATCTCACGGTGAGGAGGGGGATCTCTCTGTGTCTGTTTCATCCCAGATCACCATGCCACTCGTGCACACGTCTCTCCACCGTCCCACAGAGTCGTCAGGTCAGCAGGACCGTCTAACCCAGACCCACACGATCACCAGGATCTCCTGCACCGCTAGTGACTATCCACCAGTACAGACTGTCCAGGGGCGTCTTCCTGTCATTCTGTGTCAAAAGGAAGCGGAGGTCACGTCTGCCACGTCTGCCCGCCCCCCCCACAGGCCCCTCCCTCCACCGCAGGCCCCTCCCTCTCTGAGTGGCTCACTGTCCAGTGCTCCGTTGCCATGTCATTAGGAGTTGCCATGGATACATCTAAGGAGAGGGCCAGAAAGACCTGCTCCTGTTGCGTGGTGATGAGGAAGTCAGGTGGACGTTCACCAGGCCTGGAGAGGACACTGTGGACAAAAGGAGTGTGGGTGTGGGTGGGGATGTGGGTGTGGGTGGGGGTGTGGGGGTGGGAGTGGGTGGGGGTGTGGGGGTGTGGGTGTGGGGGTGGGAGTGGGTGGGGGTGTGGGGGTGGGGATGTGGGTGGGGGTGGGGGTGTGGGTGGGGGTGTGGGGGTGTGGGTGGGGTTTCAGAGAAGGAGGAAAGAGTTCGATCTGAATATCACATTCTGTCAACAGTGTGCCAAGCAGAGTAATTCTAGAGTGAAGTTAAGCTTGAGAGAGCACAGTGTTTCCTCAGAAGCCCAGAGTTAAGAGTGAAGTTATCAGCCCTGAAGCAGGACCACACCTGACCAAATACATTCCTCCTCCTTCCTCCACCAGTTCCACGCCCGCCGTGGCCCAGACAGCAGCGGCGCCGATGTTTGCCCTTTCTGTCTCTCTCCTTCTCCGGGAGGACAGAAGCACGTGACCCCACGGTGACCTGCTGGCCTCCAAACAACCGCACCTGATAAAGGTGCAGGCCAGCTGCCGAGGCCAGACCTATCAGACGTAGCGCCCAGCCTGGGGGCAAACAGGGCAAACAGGGCAAACAGGAGGGCAATAAAGCCCATGGGAGTTTGTAATACCCCCCACCACACCCCACCCCCTGGAAGAGAGTCCACCGCCATTTGCAAACCACCCAATCCAAACACAGAGCCGCTGATAAAGGCAACCTGACGGTCTCTTAAGCAGAGCTAGGGGCCACATACCTGAGACACTCCAGACGCAACTGTGTTGATAAGCTATTTCCATAAACCATTTGAGTCATTTTGTATAATATCTGCATACATAGACGTTGCACTGACTACAGATATTTACCCCTGGGTGTCGCTGTGTGAGTGAGCTACACTCCTTTGGTTTGGGAGCTGCAGGTGGTCAGGACGAACATTACGGCCCACGCTGACATTAAGGCAGAGTCACGTCAGCTCACACGAGCTGGTCAGACGGTCCTGGTGCAGCGTGGGAAATTAAGCGTGTGAAAGCAGCTGAGAGCAGAAAGCGTATCAAGCTGGAGAAGTCTGAGACTACGGGAAGAGGCGTAATTAGTGAATACACACACACACACACACACACACACACACACACACACACACCCTCTCCGGCAGGGAAACTAGCAGCACAGGAGAGCTTTGATTAAGAACCAGGGTCATTTCCTGGTCTGTCATGCAGGGGGTGAGGAAAGAGAGTGAAGAGAAGGAGGGGTGGAGGGAGACGGGGAGAGAGAGAGGGAGGGGGATAGAAAGGAAGAGAGAGGGAGAACGGAGACAAAGGGAAGGGACACAGGAGTAGATGGAAAATATGAAAGAAAGGCAGAAATGAGAGAACAGAGAGAGAAAGACAGGGGAGAGGGACAGGGAAGGAAAGAGAGAAGGAAAGAGGGAAAGAGAGAGAGAGAACTGCACTCAGACACAGCTGGGACTGGGAGCAGTGGTGCTGTTCAAAGGAAATAGGTTCAGTGAGGAGGATATACGCCTCCCGCACACCTGATTGAGCTGCTCAGTCAGCGTGGACAAGCCGAGAGCAGCCAGCTGGGCAGGCCCACCCCCTCCCTCCAGACCCCTCCCACCAGACCCCTCCCACCAGACCCCTCCCTCCAGACCCCTCCCACCAGACCCCTCCCTCCAGACCCCTCCCACCAGACCCCTCCCACCAGACCCCTCCCTCCAGACCCCTCCCACCAGACATCCCCCCCCACTACTTCTCTGCTCCCTAAACTCTCACACAGCTGGGCATCTCTAGACAATGAAAGCTTGCTCTAACCAACACTGACACTTGAGAGGTGAAGTATGTGATTTGGCCAGGTGAGATGAAGGAAAAGACCCCATACACCACAGTGCAGAGCTGGAAGCAGCCGTATTTAAGAGGTATTTACCCAGGAGAGACCCCCAAGTTGCACCATCTTGTTTACAGGAGCGTCCTAATGTGACAGGGATTAAACACATAATTACACTGAACACGAGCCCCACCAGCTCTTCTACTCTGCTACCTGTGGTCAGGTAATACTCCTCAGTGGTCATCAAGGTGTGTATTAAAATAGCAAAGCCATACTGAAATGATTCAGGAAGAATTAAAGGATGGGTCAGTAAGCCAAATTTGTTGATGCAAAACACTGTTCTGAGATCTTCATGTGAGCCCCTGAGACTTAAACCCAGATGGCAGCGTGTTAGAACCACATGGCAGTAGTGAGTCATACTGTATCCTGCCCCAGCTACGCTACGCTGCCCCCGCTGGCGTGGAGGAGCTGGCGTGACGGGGGGCCACACACTCACCTGTTTGCTGGAGGACATGGAGTTGAGAGGGGCCAGACTGTTGGTGTCCGTCACCACCATGGCGGACGGGAAGCGTGTGGAGTGGGAGTACTGGGACACCTCCTGCTTGTGGGGGTACACTGGTGAGAGAGTCACACACACACACACACACACACACACACACACACACACACACACACAGTCGTCTCACTAAAGCTACTAGAAAGGGTTGTGTGTAAGCAGATAGAAGTGTGGGCATGTTTATGTGTATATGTGTGTGTGTTTATGGTGTACTTACTGTGTGTGTGTGTGTGTGTGTGTGTGTGTGTGTGGTGTACTTACTGTGTGAGTGTGTGACCGTAGCCATGAAGGGTTGTTGGCTCATGTGTGTGTGTGGTTGCTGCATGAGACTCTGCTGGTGGGTGGTGTGTATCTGCTGCAGCTGTGGTGAGAAGGATACCGGCTGTAGGGCGGCCAGATTACCCGCCACACTGTTGATGACGGGCACCGTCTGCCCCTGGGTGGTGTTCAGACCTGCACAGAGACACAGGGGACAGAGACACACGGGACAGAGACACACGGGACAGAGACACAGGGGACAGCCTCAGCAAGATCGCACACACTCAAAGATTCGAAGATATTTGAATTTGAGCTTGAGATTGAGAGTGTGTCGGAGAGACAGGGAAAGAGAGAGTGAGAGAGAGAGAGACAAAGAGAGAGAGAGATGGAGAGAACTCACTCTGGGCGATGGTCATCACTCCTGAGATGGGCATGATGAGGTTTTGAGTTTGCTGGTGAGGCTGGTGGGAGCCGTGGATGTTGGTGAGGGTGCTGACAGGGGGCAGACCTCCTCCTGACACTGATACCTGGAGAGAGGAGCGCACACACACACACACACACACACACACACACACACACACACACATATGCTGAGTGAGGATCTACTGTCACACACACACCACCACACCGCCTCATGTTCACACATCCATTGATCAGAGATCTCCGTTCCTCTTACACTCTCCAGTCTGAAAACGCGTCTGTTCCAGATAGCGCATGGATGAACATTTTTATGTTTTCATTTATTTGTTGATTTTTATTGTTATTTTATATTTTATAATTGTATCTATTTTAACTATTTAATGTTATTTCATTTTTTTATTATATGCTGGTTGAACTATTATTTTTCATTGAATCTATTATCTTTTATCTTTTGTACAGTGTACAAAGTATAAAAGTTGAGTTTCCTGAAAGGCACTATAAAAATAGTTTATTATTATTATTATTATTATTATTATTATTATTATTATTATTAATATTGTTATTATTATTATTATTGCTGTTATTATTATTATTATTATTATTATTATTATTATTATTATTATTGTTATTGTTGTTGTTGTTGTCTCATCAGCAAGAGGAGCCAGACAGACATAATTACACTGAAGGTAGGTGTCAGGAGGTGTGTGTGTGTGTGTGTGTATGTTTGTATGTATGCGGGTGTGTGTGTGTGTGTGTGTGTGTGTGTGTGTGTGTGTGTGTGTGTGTGAGGAGGTTGTGTGTGTGAGGAGGTTGTGTGTGTGTGAAGAGGTTGTGTGTGTATGAGGAGGTTGTGTGTGTATGAGGAGGTTGTGTGTGTGTGAGGAGGTTGTGTGTGTATGAGGAGGTTGTGTGTATGAGGAGGTTGTGTGTGTAAGGACACAGTACCACACTACCACACTACCACACTACCACACTACCACACTAACACACTAACACACTACCACCCTAACACACTAACACACTAACACACTACCACCCTACCACACTAACACACTGATCCACCCTGAACGGATTATTTGCTAAATGCCGTAAATGTAAATGTAAATGTAAATTTGCTCCCCTCTTACAGACCCAGCAGCACTGCTGTCACTCATCCTGACAGAGCCCCGCCCACCTCTCCCATCCTGGTATGTCTAATCGATAACAGCAGAACGCTCTTTTGTCAAGTTGGTTGTCTTGGTCAAGGTTGCGTCCCGCTACATGCCAGCGTCTGAGCGGGAACTTTGGTGGCTGTGCTGTGGCGGGGGGGTCCTGCCTCCCCAGGGTTTTCACAGAAAGAAGAACAATGCAGTGTTTGTCCAGCCAGCCAGTGGTCGATGGTGGCAGTGCGCGCCGTGTGTGAAGCAGCCCTGTGGCTTATCTTATCAGGGCAGGGAGAGGCCAGGTGCACTCACCATCTTGGCGTCGGGGGACAGCAGTCCGGGGTCCAGGGCTGCAGGAGAGACCTGCTGCAGGACAGACACGCCACTCGTCATGACGCTGCCACCATGGTGACTGATGGGAGCAGAGGCACTGACTTCACCAGGACCCTGAGTGTACCTGACACCTGAGAGAGAGAGAGAGAGAGAGAGAGAGAGAGAGAGAGATAAGTGACTTTTGTAAGCTTGGATGGTTTGTCTTACTGAAAGTGTGCCACACATGTCTATACAGGTAGAGATACAAGCACTAACTGCTTTTATACTGACAGTGACTCTTGTGTCTGCCAGCCCAGACAGTCTGAGGCACCCAGGCCCAACACACACACACACACACACACACACACACACTCACACTCACACACACACACACACACACACACTCACACTCACACACACACACACACACACACACACACACACACACTCACACTCACACACACTCACACACACACACACACACACACACACACACACTCACACTCACACACACACACACACACACACACACACACTCACACTCACACACACTCACACACACACACACACACACACACACACACACACACACACACACACACACACACACACACACACACACACACACCTCGTCCACTCTGCAGGAATTCCAACTGTCACTGGTCCAGTGGTTGTTTGTTAATCCAGGTTCCTCTGACACCAACCGAGCAAACATTACAAAATCAATGTCAAACACATCTGTTCACCTGCGAGAGGTAGCTGCTCACAGAACAGGAACCTGTCCCTGACACACAGCGGC